>NW_026606896.1:80000-85000 GCF_029890125.1 Rhinichthys klamathensis goyatoka
CCAGCGGCTGCGTTTGTCCATATTTGACCCAAAATTGGGTTAAAACAACCCATAGTGTTTATCTGTGTGTGGAAACACAGGTAATTCTGGGTTATATTAGATACAGATGAAAAGTCAAGTTATTAAAGAAATGGATACTTCACTAAAAAAATATCTTAACATTATCTAAAACAAATATCTAAAGCGAAATGACTGAAGATATTAAGTCTGGAAAATTAATCAAAATGAAGTGAGTTTGTGTTTAAAACAAGAACAAATATCTTTATATCCCTTTAAATGAAGTTTCTTTTTCTGACTGCATTGGCAGATCTCTGTTCTTGTTTTAAACACAAACTCACTTCATTTTGATGCATTTTCCAGACTTAATATCTTCAGTCATTTCGCTTCTTCTCCAGTGAATGTATCTTGATTTAAGAATGTTTAGATATTTGTGCTGGAAAACAAGACAGAAACACTGAGGAAGAACATCATTTTTTTATAAGTATGGTTAAAGTAATACATTTTGTCATCATGTCAATCCAAACACAGAATGAGCTACAAAAAAAGCCTTCATTAAAATGCAAACTACATTTCCCATCATCCTCTGCGGCAGCAATAAACGATAAACAGCAGCAATCCAACACCCAATGTTTTCATCGGCGCAAAACAAACGTGTTTGTTCCGAAATGAAAGAGAAAGAAATATGAAATTGCCAATATCAAAAGCACTTCGACTTCAACAAGACCTTCTCATGCAGCACTCATCTAAACACATGAATACAGTAAATACAGTAACATCCTGCATCAAGTCAAACACAGTTATAATAATCATGTTTAGACTGACCTAACCCTCACATTACACGTGTGTTCAAACACTGCACTGATGCATGCTGGGGTTTGATTGACAGATGACACGTTCATGAATGTATGAGACAGGGAACAAGATCGGACGGGGAAATTACAAATCAGCACAAGTTGCCTAAAATAAAAGAACATTATTGCAAATGCACATGTATTGCACATGCTATATTCATATTTATTTGCATGAGCATATGATGTCATCTAGATGAAATGAATCTGTTTGATGATGTTGCTGGGAATGCAGAGCCTAATTTATGATTTGAATTGCACATAAAATTTCCATGCATTTGCATTACACAGTTTTAACCTAATAAACTTAATGTGATGCATATTTGCCAGTCATAAATCTGCACTCGAGAAATCATTTATTAACTATTTGCATTTTTTTTGTGTGTGTGTGTGGATTTAAAAAATATATATTTTGCATTTGGCAGATCAACATGACATTTATTGAGTTAAATTATGGCTAGCTGTGGAACAAGCAATATCAAGTTATGCATGAGATTGAAACAGACTGGCTTGATTGGTGATCCGCATTATGTCTTTTCATAACCAAAGTTAAAATGCATTATAATATTTGCAGATTCTTTGGCAGATGTCATGCGTTTTAATGCATTATCCTAAAGGTGTCACAATGAATACTGTAATGCATTTATGTAATTATTCACGATATCATAAAATGCATAAGGTGCATATAGTTCATGCATTAAAATACTCGTATAATGCATTATATATGAAGGCTGTCAGTAAAGGTTTATTATTGTGTTTTTAAAACATATTCAATGACGCATTAGCAATTTTCACTCAGAAATTGCTAGTAAATTTCACCAATAATTACAAAGAAATGGCAAGAAATATTGAATGACACTTATGATTCACATTATGTTTATGTTAAAAATGCATGTAAATTGTATATGCAATTCAAGTGCATGAATCTTAAATAATGTTTTGAGGTGTGTGTTGAAATGTGTGTGTGTGTAGGGCGCAGTGAACACTACACCTATCATCATCAGAGTGTGTGTTGGCATTCAACAGCGTCATTTCCATTCCTCCATCGGCATTGATTTTAAAGTGCATTCTCATGGATCAGCTCAGCCCAAACTCTATTATCCTCTTAGTCCTGCGGGACACACACACACACACACACACACTGTCCTGCATGCGAACCGACTCCAGAAACACACGCAGAATATCGTTGATATGACGCGCACATCGCGACGCGTGACCCGGCGTCAGATCGCAGGTCTCAGATCAGTCCAGCCCGGAGAAACAGCGCTTAGATGTTCTCCCTCATGACATTTACACACTCTGACTCATGCAAAGCTCTGGTTAACACACACCACAGCAGCACAACACACACAGAGTACACGATGAGAATGCAGAATAATATGCAGATTTCATGTTTGCTGTGACATTCATATATACCGCGTGTGTTCAGTGCGAACGCGTCTCAACGCAACTTCTGCTGAAGCGGAGGACACACACACACACACACACACACACACACACACACACACACACACACACACACACACACACACACGCTGAATAAAGGGCACGCGCATTATTGAACTTGCATATATAAGCCACACCTAAAAGAAACTTTTGCAATTAAAATGACTGTGTTTATATCCGTTTTAAATGATTGAATTATTGTGCATGCATAGATCACTGAAACATTTTCTTTTTGTAATGCGTAATTTTCCCTCTAAAAAAAAACACCCGTGTATTAATTGAGAATATTGAACTATCATGGGAATTGTTTACAACATGAAACCGAACCCTAAATCTTACAGCTAAAATAAACTTGTGATTGTGTTTTTATGCATTGTAAATTCTTAAATGCCATTAAATGTTATTTCAAATTAATCATTGGTCATATATATATATATATGCTTATTTTTCCCTGTAAAAGCCTGTGTATTAATTGGGAGTGTTGATATCATGCTGTGGGAATGGTTTCAACATGAGTAAGCCAAACCCAAATTTTACAGCTAAAAGAAACTTGTGATTGTTTTTATGCATTCTAAATTTTAAAATACCATTAAATGCGATTTCTAATTAATCATTGGTCAAATATATATATATATATATATATATATAATGCATGATTTTGCAGTCTAAAAACCTGTGGATTGGCTGTTGGGAAGATGGTTTATGAAATGGCACCTGTTCACGCACACACACACACACACGGCATGTCGACTGGCATATAAATGCATGTGTGTGAGAGCTTCTGGCACTCACCGTACACTCCCTGGCACCAGATGCCCTCCAGAACCAGCGTCAGGACCCCCAAAACACTGATAATCCCATCCATCATTACGTGCCTTTCAACATATCCACATGAAAGCGCCGGAGTCTCTCCAGAAGGAGATGTGGAGGGAAAGCGTCACGAAGCGAAGCGGAGCGCGAGGGAACGCGTCAGATCCGCGCGGTTTCCTGATGAATCTGACAGATGTTCATTCACGGGCTCGGCTGAGGTTCGGACACATCAGTCATCTCGAGTCCATCCGATCCGGAGCTCCTGACCGTCTCAGTGATGATGAGGATGAGGATGGTGAACGCGCGCCCGCAGCATCAGGACCAGCGGCGCGTCGTGAACGAGCAATGCGCGTGCACCTGGCTGTCCGTCATCTCGACGAGCGCGCGCGGAACATCAGAACAGTTTGGCGGGATTGTCGAAGCCGAACTCAAACGAACCGAGTCCAGTGTGTTCGGATAGATGATCGAGGACGAGTGAGAGACACGACCGACGCGGTGCGCAATAACGCGCGCTGTGTGTGTGTGTGTGTGTGTGTGTGTGAGAGAGAGAGAGGGGGGGGGGGGGGGGGGGGCTCATCTGTATGTAGGACTACACACACAAACACACAATCTCTCTCTCTCTCTCTCTCTCTCTCTCTCTCTCTCTCTCTCTCTCTCTCTCTCTCTCTCTCTCTCTCTCTCTCTCTCTCTCTCTCTCTCTCTCTCACAAATACACAGACTCACACTCACACACTCACCCACTCACACTCACACACACACGTCTGGTTCACTATCTTTGTGGGGACTCTAATGGTTTTTATACTTTACAAACTGTATATTTTCTCTCCTTACACTAACCCTACCCCTAAACCTACCACACACACACACACACACACATTCACACACTCACTCACACACTCACTCACTCACTCACACAAACACAAACGTAAACACGCGTAAAGACAATAATAATGTCTAGATTCAAAAGAGTTTTTGAGTTTTTAGAATTAAAATGATTAGATTAATTATCTAATTATACTAAAAGGTTTTTCATGGATCATTAAATAAAAAAGAAATCTGCTTTATTTTGCATACATGGACGTCATCAGGGGGAGTTATAAGCATAACTTATAAATTATATAAGCTATAATTTTACTTTAAAAAAATAAGGCCTATAAAAAAATATGTTCTTATTAAATAAGGACTAAATTATATAAGCTATAATTTTACTTTAAAAAAATAAGGCCTATAAAAAAATATGTTCTTATTAAATAAGGACGATAATTATAGCGATAACGATATGAATGAAAGTGAACATCAGAGTCACAACTATAACGATAACAGCACATACAAACGATAAAGTTGGAATCACTTTCAGAACATGAAGGAATAAAACACGCCAGCCAATCAGAATCCTGCTTTAAAGAGCTCTAGCATTTAAAGTGACAGACGAGATTTCGATTTTACTTGTTTGAATATTTCCTCTGAGATAGAGATGCAGTGATCCTGTTGTTGAAGCAGCGCCTCCTGCTGACCGGAAACAGTTCAGCTCAAATGTTGTACTTTAAAGGGCTGCTATAATGTCTCTGATGTCCCCAGTGTGTGTGTGTGTGTGTCTGTGTGTGTGTGTGCTTTTGTTTTTGTGATATATGAGGACACAAATGTGTATCATGACATGCATATTACACTGGTATTACAACTTACACGTGATATATGAGGACATTGCATGAGTCCTCATATTTCAAATAGCTTAAAAAACATAAAAAACAATGTGTTTTTTTTAAATGTAAAAATGCAGCATGTCTCCTGTGATGGGCAGGTTTAGGGATAGGGGCAGTGTGTGTGTGTGTGTGTGTGATGGGCAGGTTTAGGGATAGGGGCAGTGTGTGTGTGTGTGTGTGATGGGCAGGTTTAGGG
>NW_026606896.1:90000-195000 GCF_029890125.1 Rhinichthys klamathensis goyatoka
CAGTTGCTTCAATCTGCTCAGTTACTGGGATTTTCACGCACAACCATTTCTAGGGTTTACAAAGAATGGTGTGAAAAGGGAAACACATCCAGTATGCGGCAGTCCTGTGGGCGAAAATGCCTTGTTGATGCTAGAGGTCAGAGGAGAATGGGCCGACTGATTCAAGCTGATAGAAGAGCAACTTTGACTGAAATAACCACTCGTTACAACCGAGGTATGCAGCAAAGCATTTGTGAAGCCACAACACGCACAACCTTGAGGCGGATGGGCTACAACAGCAGAAGACCCCACCGGGTACCACTCATCTCCACTACAAATAGGAAAAAGAGGCTACAATTTGCAAGAGCTCACCAAAATTGGACAGTTGAAGACTGGAAAAATGTTGCCTGGTCTGATGAGTCTCGATTTCTGTTGAGACATTCAGATGGTAGAGTCAGAATTTGGCGTAAACAGAATGAGAACATGGATCCATCATGCCTTGTTACCACTGTGCAGGCTGGTGGTGGTGGTGTAATGGTGTGGGGGATGTTTTCTTGGCACACTTTAGGCCCCTTAGTGCCAATTGGGCATCGTTTAAATGCCACGGCCTACCTGAGCATTGTTTCTGACCATGTCCATCCCTTTATGGCCACCATGTCCCCATCCTCTGATGGCTACTTCCAGCAGGATAATGCACCATGTCACAAAGCTCCAATCATTTCAAATTGGTTTCTTGAACATGACAATGAGTTCACTGTACTAAAATGGCCCCCACAGTCACCAGATCTCAACCCAATAGAGCATCTTTGGGATGTGGTGGAACGGGAGCTTCGTGCCCTGGATGTGCATCCCACAAATCTCCATCAACTGCAAGATGCTATCCTATCAATATGGGCCAACATTTCTAAAGAATGCTTTCAGCACCTTGTTGAATCATTGCCACGTAGAATTAAGGCAGTTCTGAAGGCGAAAGGGGGTCAAACACAGTATTAGTGTGGTGTTCCTAATAATCCTTTAGGTGAGTGTATATTACATTAATATAGAGATGCACTGATATGAACATTTTGGCCGATAACCGATAATTATTTATATTTGAAAGCCGATAACCGATATATTGGCTGATAAATCTAAATCCGAGTTTTTATATAATTTTTGAGAACCTGATTACAAAAACTAAAGTCTCACCATTAAAAGCCACGTCCCAAACACATAATTATAATATTCTCACAATAATTTTATGTAGCCGATATGACAGACATGTTGCACTGAACTGTATTTTCCTTTTTTTCCAATTATATTTAAAACAATTCAAAAGCATCATGTTGAACAGTGCGCATCTGAAGCGTCTCAGCTGAAGGAGATAACACATTATTTATCGGCTTTAATATATGGGCCACATTTTCTTATCAGGCCGATAACGGTAACATTATAAATGAACCGATATCGGCCGATACCGATATGGTGACCGATAATATCGTGCATCCTTAAGTTTTTCCTATAACGAAGGCTTAATATCTTCAGTAATTTTGCTTCTTCTCCAGTAAATGTATCTCGATTTAAGAATGTTTAGATATTTGTGCTGGAAAACAAGACAGAAACACTGAGACTTTTGCAAAAAGAGACTCAAAAAGAGACAGTAAACATTAAACAGCAGGAAAGAATATCTGAAGTTCAGGGATGGTAATCGGTAACTATTTTGCATTTGAACAATTAGAAACCATTTCCAGTTAAATCTGTCACATGCACACGATCAGTGCTATAAACAGAGGATCAGATGTTGTGTTTGTGTTTCATTTTCAACATTTTTCTAAATATTATAATCATTCGTTAACAAACACGTATTCATTACTTCAATGAGTTCATTGTTTCTGCCTTTAATTATTACATTGTTTAAATTAATATATTTATCGCTAACTGTGATTTTGTATATGTACATTTCTGAAATACATAACTCAGACAGTCTCCTCTGATAACAGATCACTGTAAACTGTAATATGGACTCATGCACTTTCTGTAAAGCTGCTTTGAAACGGTGTGTATTGTGAAAAGCGCTATACAAATAATGTGAATTGATTTGAATTTGAAGAATCAGATGTGGCTCATATATACTTGTACTCTCTCCTCAAACTGAACTGTGCTTTAAAGCATCGGATATTCACGCCTCGGGCTTCGCTAGGAATATTATAATGCTGTTCAGGTGTAAAGGTAAAACACTTCATCATACTGACGGGATATGGGCTTTAGCTGAGAATATGACAGCTGGAGAAAAGTGAGCGTTTAGGGAGCGATGTCCCGTCGCAGTCCCGAGAAGAAAGCGTAAATGAGCTCAGTGAACCAGGGAATGAGGCGAGAGATTTTAATCAAGCTAAAGGTGCCCGAGAGACCCCAAAAACACACCCGTGTTGTGCCACCGCTTTACAGTCGGTCACTTCAGAATTACAATCTCCTGATCGTATACTCATCCAAGATGTTCATGTCTTCTTTCTTCAGTGGAAAAGAAATTAAGGTTTTTGAGGAAAACATTCCAGGATTGTTCTCCATATAGTGACTTCAATGGGGTCCAACGGGTCGAAGGTCCATTCAATACATTATACACCCTAGCAACCACACAGAACGCCCTAGCAACCACATAGCAACACCTTAGCAACCACACAGAACACGCTAGCAACCACACAGAACGCCCTAGCAACCACATAGCAACACCTTAGCAACCACACAGAACACCCTAGCAACCACATGGCAACACCCTAGCAACCACATGCCAACACCCTACCAACCACACACACAATGAGCAATTGATGATTCAGTGGTGTATTCAGATCCAGAGTCTGACACACTCCACTGCACATTTACAGCAGGGGCCCGAGGGCCACATCATCCCTGTCAAGATCAACACACACCATCCCTCTGGGGTTTAAGGCCACGTCACAGGTCATCAAGACCCACGAATCCTCTAGAAATAACACACTCACATGTGCGATAGCATACGCACTGATGAGATTTCGTTCCTTCATTGCTCGGGAACTCTGTTGCGGTTAACTATCAGCTGTTTCTGAGATAAATATATAATGACACTATATCCACTTTCCCCATTAAAAACTAGAACTGTCCGCTCGGATCATTCGGGTCACCCCTGAACTCAGAGTAATGAAAGCTCAGGGTGGGCGTCCTGAACGAAAACTCACCTTCGTGTTCATGCTAGTGCTCATTCAGAATACACACTGCAATATAAAGATGGTATTAATAAAGCAACGTGTAAATCCAGGACTCTTTTCTCTGAGATGAACAAACTTGTCGAACCATCGTCCTCTACAGTTACTGGCTCAATGGCCTTTGAGAAACTTTTCAGACATTATTTCAGTATTATCCTAAACTCTGGAATAAGCTGATCTTATAACTACAGACCTTTAAGACACAACTTAAAACTCATATATTCACATTAGTTTGGTACTGATTAGTTCCCTTTTCTGTTATTTCAATAGTGTACTTGTTCAGTTATTATCTGTAATGCTATATGTTTACTGTTTGACTGCTTGTCCTGATTGTTGTACTTATGTATTTTCTGTATATTTTGTGAAGTGTCCTCAGGTCCTTGAAATGCACAAATAAAACATTTACACACACACACACGTTTGTGTGCGTGTGTGTGTGTGTGTGTGTGTGTATGTGTGTGGTTGTGTATATAAATGTGAGATATATAGGATATATATATATATATGTGTGTGTATATATATACAGCATATCATGTGTCTTTAATAATAATAAAATATTGTTAAAATATAATTGTAAAAGAAAAATTGTGGTGTAAAATTACTATCTTTTTTCTTAAATATTAATTTTATATTTTAAAGTCGAATTAGAATTAGTAGAGCAGAATTATATACATACAAACAAACACATAGTTGTAATTCAAATTATCCCCCCCCCCCCCCCCCCCCCCCCCATTGCAAATCAGGTTTATTGGCAAAATGTACAGACTTCCAGCTGTTTGCAATGAACAAATCAAACAAAAGTCATTGAAAAAGCTCAACACAACAAATGTTTCAAGTGGTTTCCCCAAATTCACTTGAAAATGCAACTTTAAATGACTTCTCAAATCTGCAAAACAGGAGTTGTGTCACTAATCAAGGGCTTCATTAGCTGCACCAGGTGTGCTTGAGCTAGAACACATGAAACATCTGAACTGGCGAGGTTTGTCGAGTGACACGTTCGACTGCAAGTTAGAAATATGTCTAAGTCAAAAGAATAGTAAGAAAAGATTTCATCGCCCTTCACAAACAAGGAACAGGATACAGAAAGAAAGATAGCGAAGGCACTAAATGTTCCTAGAGACACCGTTGGAAGCAGAGTTCGCAAGTTCAAAGTTAAAGGAACAGTGGTTTCTGAGAGAGACACTGAGGTTTCCGCTTGAACAATAAGGCTCGTATAAACGCATGCCAGAACTCCAAGACTACACCACTACTGTATACAGTCAAACCAACAAATGATTCAGACACCAGATATAATTGTTGATTTACCAGTGTGTGTGCAGGACACTATAGTTCAGTTATGTAAGTGAGGAGAGCAAAATAAAGTAAACTGTGACATATTATACCCAAATATTCCTCATACAGTGACTACCAGTAAAGATGTGGGAGCAATACTGATTCCTCCACTTTGAGCTGATGATGTTTTGCTGAAGTGTGTTTTCTGTAATTGCTAATGCTCTTTTTACACACACACTGAACAACATGAAGCATTGCTTGGTCACTGGTTGAGCTAAACTGGTATTATCTAATTGTGGAGTTAAATTTAACAGCTGACAGATATTCAACATAACTCATGTGTGAGAGTCTAACAGAAGGACGGACAAAACCAGTCAAACATCCACTGAGTTCTGCTCATGTTTATCACCACTATAGCGAATAAACTGTGATGATGTGAGGAATGTTGAAGGTGTATATATATATAGTCTCATATTATTAAAATAAAATATTATAATTAGGGCTGTCAAATGATTAATCGTGATTAATCACATCCAAAATAAAAAATTTCTTTACATAATATATGTGGGTGCACTGTGTATAATTATTTTGTATATATATAAATACACACACATGCTTGTATATATTTAAGAAATATTTTCATGTATATACTGTATATAGATTTATATATAATTTATATTATATATAAATATAAATATTTTATATATAAATAATATTTTTTTCTTAAATATACATGCATGTGTGTGTATTTATATATATACAAAATAATTATACACAGTGCACCCACATATATTATGTAAAGAAATTTTTTATTTTGGATTTTATTTATTTCATATATATATATATATATATATATATATATATATATATTTAAATTTCCTCTTTTCCCACATGATGTGATCTGAATTGTATTGTACTGGATATAATAACCAATAAAGCAGCAGCTTCAGTGTTTGTTAAGGCCTGGCACAGTCAAACTCATAACCATATGAATGTGTGATTTGACACAGTTAATCAGCATCTCTTTCAGAAAAATGCTTAAACCGTCCAAATTCATTTGCATTGTAATGATTTTTTCTCCAGCCACAGACGGCGTGTTTGATTACGCATCACTGAACGATAGAGAAAATAAGATCTTCTGGATGATGCAGGAGAGCATGAGCAATAAAACCATGCGATGAAGTACATTTAACAAACTCAAACATGAATCAAGTCAAAGTCGCCGCTCGCGTTGGCTAAACACGGCCACACATGCCTGCACACACGCTCTTATTTTTACCACGCTTTGTATAAACATATCTATTTTTCATGACTAGTAAGTAATGCAGATTGAGTGCCATCATTGTTTCCATCCGCAACACACTGCTAAGATTAGATTTACATGATGGAGTATTTTACTGTCACTATGAAACACGATCGGGGCTCTAAAATCCTTTGAGACGTGTTTAATTACCGCATTTAAACAAGACGATTCTCAGAACAGATGAAGTGGCAAAGTTTTAAAAAATGCACCATCAGCATCAGTTATTGGATTCGGGTCACTGTATCCGTTCACAGTTTTAATATAATCATAACACATACATTATCTCAAAAAAATCTGAGTGGTGCTATAGCCGTGGCAAAACTCTGCACTATGTTGTTGTTAGACAATTGCTGTGATGTTCAGAGTGGTTGCTTGGCCATTGCTAGAGTGTACTGGGTGGTTGCTAAGGTGTTGCTAGGCAGTTGATAGGGTGTTTTAGAGGTTGCACGGGAGATGATAGTGTTTTCAGCGGTTGTTTGGGTGTTCTGGGTTGTTGCTAGGCAGTTGATAGTGCGTTTTGGGTGGTTGCTAAGGTGTTGCTAGGTGGCAGTTGATAGGGTGTCATGGGTGGTTGCTAAGGTGTTGCTAGGCAGTTGCTAGGGTGTTGTGGGTGGTTGCTAAGGTGTTGCTAGGCAGTTGATAGGGTGTTTTATAGGTTGCAAGGGAAATGATAGTGTTTTTAGCGGTTGTTTGAATGTTCTGGGTTGTTGCTCGGCAGTTGATGGGGTGTTTTGGGTGGTTGCTAAGGTGTTGCTAGGCAGTTGATAGGGTGTTGTTGGAGGTTACTAAGGTGTTGCTAGGCGGTAGTTGATAGGGTGTTTTAGAGGTTGCAAGGGAGATGATACAGCGTTATTAGCGGTTGTTTGGGTGTTCTTGGTTGTTGCTAGGCAGTTGAAAGGGTGTTGTGGGTGGTTGCTAAGGTGCTGCTAGGCAGTTATTGAGGTGTTTTTGGGTGGTTGCTAAGTTGTTGCTGGGCAGTTGATAGGGTGTTTTGGGTGATTGCTAAGGTGTTGCTAGGCAGTTGATAGGGTGTTTTGGGTGGTTGCTAAGGTGTTGCTAGGCAGTTGATAGGGTGTTGTGGGTGGTTGCTAAGGTGCTGCTAGGCAGTTATTGGGGTGTTTTTGGGTGGTTGCTAAGTTGTTGCTAGGCAGTTGATAGGGTGTTTTGGGTGGTTGCTAAGGTGTTGCTAGGCAGTTGATAGGGTGTTGTGGGTGGTTGCTAAGGTGCTGCTAGGCAGTTATTGGGGTGTTTTTGGGTGGTTGCAAAGTTGTTGCTAGGCAGTTGAAAGAGTGTTTTGGGTGATTGCTAAGGTATTGCTAGGCAGTTGATAGGGTGTTTTGGGTGATTGCTAAGGTGTTGCTAGGCAGTTGATAGGGTGTTTTGGGTGGTTGCTAAGGTGTTGCTAGGCAGTTGATAGGGTGTTTTGGGTGGTTGCTAAGGTGTTGCTAGGCAGTTGATAGGCAGTTGATAGGGTGTTTTGGGTGGTTGCTAAGGTGTTGCTAGGCAGTTGATAGGGTGTTTTGGGTGGTTGCTAGTATGAGAGATAACAATAGCACCACTAATAGAACCATTCAGTTTCCTTCTGCTTAAGTCTATGGCTGTCCATAGAACCGTATGGTAAAAGGCTATGCAATTTTTCACATGTATAGTGCAGAATTATATAAATTTGTGGTTCGTATCTCAAACTCTCTGGAACAGTTCATAGATTATCATACTTTTTTAACTAAAACTTTTTTTATTAAAATGGTCTAAGAAAATTTCCTGAGTTTTAATTTCACTAAAAAACAAATGTTTCCATTCGCTCATATTCTTATTGTAAACAAAACTGTAGTTCACTCAACTTTCATCAAAAGTCATCAAAAGTTTTTAACTCGTTTTATTTATTTAGATTTAGAAAAGTATTTATATTTTGTTGACATAATTTAACCAACATGCTTATTTTAAGACTTAAAAAGTTTAGTTGAAATATCATTATAAAAAATAAGGTGTAACTTATTTTTTCAAGTTGTCTGTACTAAAACTGAAGTTATTTTCCGAACTTACATTAGCAAATTCAACCAACAATGCAAAAAAAAAAAACTTCTTCCTCAGTTTTTCTGTCTTGTTTTTCAGCACAAACATGTAAACATTCATAAACCAGGGCACATTTACTGGAGAAGCAAAGTGACTTAAGATATTAAGAATTGTTTCATGAAAAAAGTGAGTTTAATAAAACAACAAATATATGCCGATGCGATCAGAAAATATTACTAAATTTAAAGGGAGAATAATATTATCTTTCTGACCGCTCTGGCAGTGATTTGTTCTTGTTTTCAACAACAACAAAAAAACTCTTAATTTTGATAATCTGGACTTAATATCTTATGTATTTTAGCTTCTCCAGTAAATATATCTTGATTTAGTGAATGTTTAGGAAACTGCACTTATACAGCATTTATTAATATTTGTTAATGTTAATGCAACATTTACTAATACATTATTAATAGTTAGAACTAACATAATCACGCTGAATATTAATTAACGTTAACAAAGATGACCAAATACAGTAACAAATGTATTGCTCATGTTAGTTAATAGATTAATGTTAACTAATGAAGCTTACAGTAAAGTGTCACCGTATTCTCCTGTATTAGATCATCTTTGCTGTTGACACTGAATGATTTATCAGTCTGCTCATGCAGATCAAATGAAAAACAGCAAAATTGCATTTACTGTTTATTTTTATTTTATTTTCCGTCATGTCGTATTAGCCTCTTTGTGCTGAAGGGATCTGGAGCGGGACGAGCGTAACGTCCTCCTGACGTATGACTGACATTTCATCATACTAGTAAAATAGAAACGACATTCAGACATATTTACAAGAGCTAAAGTATTATTGAAGCCGTTCCCTCAGTGGCGATGTGAAGTGACAGCTCCTCCTCCTCCTCCCTGCAGCGTTCGGCTGCTGTCCCGGGAGAAGCTGCGGTCCTGAAGCTGCATACGCCTCAAGACTGTGTGTTTATGCTCTCCGCGGGGCTGATCATGAGGAAGCTTGTTTCCGCCACAGAATACAACATTAAAAAAGATATTGAAGACTTTTTATCTCACATCTCGCAATTCTGACTTTATGTCTCGCAATTCTGACTTTATATCTCGCAATTCTGACTTTATAACTCGCAATTCTGACTTTATATCTCGCAATTCTGACTTTATATCTCAAAATTCTGACTTTATATCTCGTAATTCTGACTTTATGTCTCAAAATTCTGACTTTATATCTCGCAATTCTGACTTTATATCTCGCAATTCTGACTTTTATCTCGCAATTCTGACTTTATATCTCGCAATTCTGACTTTATATCTCACAATTCTGACTTTATATCTCGCAATTCTGACTTTTATCTCGCAATTCTGACTTTATATCTCGCAATTCTGACTTTATATCTCGCAATTCTGACTTTATGTCTCAAAATTCTGACTTTATATCTCGCAATTCTGACTTTATATCTCGCAATTCTGACTTTTATCTCGCAATTCTGACTTTATATCTCGCAATTCTGACTTTATATCTCGCAATTCTGACTTTATATCTCGCAATTCTGACTTTTATCTCGCAATTCTGACTTTATATCTCGCAATTCTGACTTTATATCTCGCAATTCTGACTTTATATCTCGCAATTCTGACTTTTATCTCGCAATTCTGACTATATCTCGCAATTCTGACTTTATATCTCGCAATTCTGACTTTATGTCTCAAAATTCTGACTTTATATCTCGCAATTCTGACTTTATATCTCGCAATTCTGACTTTTATCTCGCAATTCTGACTTTATATCTCGCAATTCTGACTTTATATCTCGCAATTTTGACTTTATATCTCGCAATTCTGACTTTATAACTCGCAATTCTGACTTTATATCTCGCAATTCTGACTTTTATCTCACAATTCTGACTTTATATCTAGCAATTCTGACTTTATATCTCGCAATTCTGACTTTAAATCTCGCAATTCTGACTTTTATCTCGCAATTCTGACTTTATATCTCACAATTCTGACTGTAAATCTTGCAATTCTGACTTTATATCTAGCAATTCTGACTTTATATCTAGCAATTCTGACTTTATATCTCGCAATTCTGACTTTATATCTCGCAATTCTGACTTTTATCTCGCAATTCTGCCTTTATATCTCGCAATTCTGACTTTATATCTCGCAATTCTGACTTTATATCTCGCAATTCTGACTTTATATCTCGCAATTCTGACTTTATATCTCGCAATTCTGACTTTATAACTCGCAATTCTGACTTTATATCTCGCAATTCTGACTTTTATCTCGCAATTCTGACTTTATATCTAGCAATTCTGACTTTTATCTCACAATTCTGACTTTAAATCTCGCAATTCTGACTTTTATCTCGCAATTCTGACTTTATATCTCGCAATTCTGACTTTATATCTCGCAATTCTGACTTTATATCTCGCAATTCTGACTTTATATCTCGCAATTCTGACTTTATATCTCGCAATTCTGACTTTATATCTCGCAATTCTGACTTAATATCTCGCAATTCTGACTTTATATCTCGCGATTCTGACTTTATATCTCGCGATTCTGACTTAATATCTCGCAATACTGACTTAATATCTCGCAATTCTGACTTAATATCTCGCAATTCTGACTTTATATCTCGCGATTCTGACTTTATATCTCGCGATTCTGACTTTATATCTCGCGATTCTGACTTTATATCTCGCAATTCTGACTTTATATCTCGCAATTCTGACTTTATATCTCGCAATTCTGACTTTATATCTCGCAATTCTGACTTTTATCTCACAATTCTGACTTTATATCTCGCAATTCTGACTTTATATCTCGCAATTCTGACTTTATATCTCGCAATTCTGACTTTATATCTCACAATTCTGACTATATCTCGCAATTCTGACTTTATATCTCGCAATTCTGACTTTATATCACGCAATTCTGGCTTTATATCTCGCAATTCTGACTTTATATCTCGCAATTATGACTTTATATCTCGCAATTATGACTTTATATCTCGCAATTATGACTTTATATCTCGCAATTATGACTTTATATCTCGCAATTATGACTTTATATCTCGCAATTATGACTTTATATCTCGCAATTATGACTTTATCTCCAAATTCTGACTTTTTTTATCTCGCAATTCTGATTATATAACACACAATTGCGACTATATCACGCAATTCCGACTTTATAACACACAATTGTGACTTTGTATCACGCAATTCTGACTTTATTTCTTGTAATTGCGAGCTAAAAAGTTGCAATTACCTTTTTTATTTTTTATTCTGTGGTGGAAACAAGGTTCCATAAAACTATGTTGAAAAGCTCTCTTGAAAAGAAATGCTAAGAGGATTCAAAAGATATATCTTACCAAAGTTGTTTATGTTCCTAAGTGTGTTCCCCGAAGTGTCCCTTAAGAAGCTTCTTAACACGCTGCCTCTTACGTTCGACGTTACAAAGGCGCTGTCCCAAGTGAAGGCGCTGAATTAGTTGGCATCGATTGCTCAGGAATCGATTTTCCACGTTCGTTACGGCGTTAAGAAAGACAACACGTTCTATGCAAATGAAACATTCCTCAAATTATTCCAGTAACATTTATTTTAACATAGTTTAAGTTATCTTTAAAATATAGACTATTAATCAAATTGTCAGTAATATGTTCACACGATATGTTGTGACGGGTAGACAAACCGGGTATCCCTCGCTAATCTTCTCCTCCTCATCCCGCTGTGCCACTTGTGCCGCTTCTTGACATGGGTTTAACGACTTCTAAAAATTATGTAATACACTTTTATATTAATGGTAAGGTACTTTACAATCAGAATTGATTGGCAAGCAGCTGCAGCTACTTCTGTTTAATGCGGTATTGATTGCCATTGGTTAAAGGCTTAAGGGCTTAAAGCAAAACTCCGCCGCGTTAGCCTGGCAAGCGCCGGTCTGAGAAGCTCCAGCAGCTTCAAAACGAGTTGTCTTGGGAGGCGAAATTTTTTAATATAGCCACGTCAGGCAAAATGTCAAAAGGGCTTAAGTTTTCCCGAATAAAAAAATGGACATGGAATAAGCGGCTCCGCGGCCGGCGGCGTCTTTGATTCAACACAAGGATACGTTGGATGGCTGCCATAGTTAGTCGCTTACTGGACACCATCATGCTTACCCATTTATAGATCTTAGCCATTTAGAGCCAAATTGTTTGCCAGATTTTAATTATCAAAAATGATTGCCAATTTAAACGCTTTAATGACATTACGAAATAGCCTAGGCTAATTACCACCAACTTCATAAATAGACCTGTCTCCATTGCGAACCTATTTTATTATTAGTCTTAAAATGTAGCCTGGCATGCCAGACCTACATCAAGATGTTAGGTCTGGGAACTCTCCATTGACATACCTCAATCCGAGGGGCGGGATAAACGGTTACCTTTCAAAATCCCTCTGCACGCAATAGGATAACGCTACAACCAACCAGAGCAACGAACGGTTGTGGATGAGTGAGTCCCATGCGTTTTTCCACCAGCGGAGCTAATTGATATATTAAACTTTTGCCGTATCAGGACGGCAAAAATCCGAACACATCTTCCTTTTTTAAGAATGACTTGAGTGACGTTCTCTTAACTCCAAGTCCTCCAGAGTTGCGGCCAAAGCCGATTCGAAAGACCGCTGCATCTTCATTGTTTTCAAGTAGCAGGGAAATCACCAATGGAAATCACGCGGAACGTCATGAACTGTGCCGTCATTGTGTTAAGCCCGCCCGCCGACTCTATACACGATGTGATTGGCCCGACCAGTCTTTGTTTTTTCCAGCTCAAAAGCCTATGGAGAGTTGCTAGACCACACTGGCTGCGAAATAATTTTCGCTGCCGCTAGGGTGCGTCTAGATTTCTAGGCTACTTAAAATGTCCATAAAATATAAAATCATTGTTGAGCCACAACATTGCCAACATACCATAGTTTGACTTTTACTGGTTTCTAAAGACTGCACAGTGGCGGCGACTAGCGTCTCGAGCTCAAGCCATGCTAAGAGAGAGCTTACGAATGGTGCAGACCAACCTTACGAAAGTGTGACTTACAGAAGATATACTTAGCGTACGAACGTGTCGGGAATCGTGCCATAAAGTTAAGAGAGAGGTTAAGGAATAGGTTAAGAACTACTTAGCGATAAGAACGTTTTGGGGAACCAGGCCCAGATTATTTTTCCCATGTTTTTGGCGCATAGAAAATTGCCCTCCTGTTTTGCCCCAGAATCAGGTCTAACCAAACCTCTTTTTTATCCCCACTTAAGAGGTTTTTCTCAAGGAACTGGACTCAAGTCATCATTTTATGCAGATGAGAGACATTGAAACTGGCTTCCATCAGGAAATGCATTTGGAAACTCTCACATTTTCTCACGTTATACACATGCATTAATGCAATAAAAACCTCCCAACCTTGATCTGAGCGTGCAAACACAGGCAGAGTCTGTAAACGCGTGTTTCTCGATGTTTCTGACACATCGCGCATCTTCTCTCGTTAATCACGCTCATCGGGAACTCACTTTGATGTCGCGTCTTCCAGGGCCGCAGAGAGACATGCATGGATCATGTTTAATAATCTTTTCTGGATGCACCTTTGATATGCATACAGAAACTTCCCACTAGCACTTTATTAGTAAGCCAATTACATGCGTTGCTTGCTTGGTGTGCAACATGCGAGTCAAACACTTCATGAACACTAATGACTGACATGTACTTCACAGAAATGAATCCTCAGCCAATGCATTGCCTAATCATGCCTGTGTATTTAACTATAACTAACTTGAAAGTCCCCCTGTGGTGCAAATCCAGCTTTTAATGTTGTTTATGTGTCTATGTGGTGTTTTTAATACGCTTTCAGACAAACCATGTGTAAATTCATAAGTCGAATTGACAGATTATTTAAAACAATTACAAGAGGCATGGCCCTTCAGAAGAGAAGTTTAAAAAATGGCTTTCCAATTAAGATCCCATATGAATTTATTAAGGTGTGAGATTTTTGTTTTTGATTTTATTCCCACTCGGACTGTTCGTCCATTTTATGCATATAGAGGACCACAATGGAAATAAGCCTGTGGCTTTTTTGTGTATTTTATCCTCGACAATTTGTCTTGAAATGTGTATGAATTGCCTTTGGCATGATTGCATTTGTTGTTTAAGATCATTGTTGAATAAATCAAATCAAATCAAAGACAGCATTGCTGAGTATTTCCTGCTTAAAACTGCAGTGAACCAAAGACAGTCTCAAAAACACGGTTTGAAATCGCTGGTGTTTCTGACGTCACAAACGACCTTGTAACCAATCAGATCAACGTGTGATCGTCAACCAGTGGATCTCTGAGCTGAGTGAGTGAGTGGAGGCGGGGCTCATCTGCATATTCATAGAACCGCGCATACTAAATGAGGCGAGGGTGTCGAGTTACATTCAAGATATTTTAAGGCAGGAGGATTTTTTTTCAAGTAAAAAACTTTTAAATTTGTCATTTTGGTGATTAAAGATGATTTTTAAGGGATAAAATGATTGACTACAGGTTATATCACTTCATATTTAGGCTACACTACCATTCAAAAGTGGGGTCGGTATGATTTTTTATGTTTGTGAAAGAGTCTCTTCTGCTCACCAAAGCTGCATTTATTAGATGAAAAATACAGTAAAAATGGCAAAATATTTTTTACAATTTAAACTAACTCTTTTCTATGTGAATATACAGTAAAGTGTAATTTATTCCTGTGATCAAAGCTGTATTTTCAGCATCATTACTCCAGTCTTCAGTGTCACATGATCCTTCAGAAATCACTCTAATATGAGGATCTGATGCTCAAGAAACATTTATGATTATTATCAGTGTTGAAAACAGATGTGCAGCTTCTCAAGAAACGGTATATATGTACATAAAGACACACATATATATAGTACGCGTCAATGCGGTCACCAGATTAAACAACAGCAATGGAAGAAGTTTAATTCTGCATATACTTGTTTGCGATGTGGAGTCAGCGTTCATTTATCTGGCGACTCCTCTTTGAATTCATAAGCTGGCCGACAGTAAACACGTTCAGGAACTCATTACGGCGAGAGATTAATGTGTGCTAATGCCGTCTGAGATCTAATCGCTGTTGCTTTAAAGAGAGGAAGACCTGTTTAAATGAGGACACAGGTTTCTCTTACTGTTCATACAGTGTGTTTCAGCAACCAGACCTGAGGGATGCATTATATCTCCCAATTCTGACTATATCTCGCAATTCTGACTATATATCACGCAATTGTAACTTTATATCTCGCAATTGTGACTTTATATCTCGCAATTGTGACTTTATATCTCGCAATTGTGACTTTATATCTCGCAATTGTAACTTTATATCTCGCAATTGTGACTTTATATCTCGCAATTGTAACTTTATATCTCGCAATTGTGACTTTATATCACGCAATTGTAACTTTATATCTCGCAATTGTGACTTTATATCTCGCAATTCTGACTTTATATCTCGCAATTGTAACTTTATATCTCGCAATTGTGACTTTATATCACGCAATTGTAACTTTATATCTCGCAATTGTGACTTTATATCTCGCAATTCTGACTTTATATCACGCAATTGTAACTTTATATCTCGCAATTCTGACTTTATATCTCGCAATTCTGACTTGATATCTCGCAATTGTGACTTTATATCTCGCAATTGTGACTTTATATCTCGCAATTGTGACTTTATATCTCGCAATTCTGACTATATCTCGCAATTGTGACTTTATATCTCGCAATTGTGACTTTATATCTCGCAATTGTGACTTTATATCTCGCAATTCTGACTATATCTCGCAATTGTGACTTTATATCTCGCAATTCTGACTATATCTCGCAATTGTGACTTTATATCTTGCAATTGTGACTTTATATCTCGCAATTTTGACTTTATATCTCGCAATTGTGACTTTATATCTCGCAATTCTGACTTTATATCTCGCAATTGTGACTTTATATCTCGCAATTGTGACTTTATATCTCGCAATTGTGACTTTATATCTCGCAATTCTGACTTTATATCTCGCAATTCTGACTTTATATCTCGCAATTGTGACTTTATATCTCGCAATTGTGACTTTATATCTCGCAATTCTGACTATATCTCGCAATTGTGACTTTATATCTTGCAATTGTGACTTTATATCTCGCAATTGTGACTTTATATCTCGCAATTGTGACTTTATATCTCGCAATTCTGACTATATCTCGCAATTCTGACTTTATATCTCACAATTCTGACTTTATATCTCGCAATTGTGACTTTACATCTCGCAATTGTGACTTTATATCTCGCAATTGTGACTTTATATCTCGCAATTGTGACTTTATATCTCACAATTCTGACTTTATATCTCGCAATTCTGACTATATCTCGCAATTGTGACTTTATATCTTGCGATTCTGACTTTATATCTCACGATTCTGACTTTATATCTCACGATTCTGACTTTATATCACGCAATTGTGACTTTATATCTCGCAATTCTGACTATATATCACGCAATAGTAACTTTATATCTCACGATTCTGACTTTATATCTCACGATTCTGACTTTATATCACGCAACTGTGACTTTACATCACGCAATTCTGACTTTATATCTCGCAAATTGTGACTTTATGATGCAGTGCTGTTTTATCTGATGGGATCAGATGAAGTAAGTGTACAGGAGCGTCTGAAGGTGACTGTCTCCTCTTTATAAAGCTGCTGGTCTCTTGTTGTTTGTCCTTTTGGACTCTATAGAAAAATCAGAGCAAGCAAGCAGCAAATGCCACGAGACGGGGAAAGTGTGCTGACTCTGACAGATATTAAATCACTGCAAGCTGAAGAGCACAGAAGTTCATGCACAAATAAAAATCGTGTTTTTTTACTTGTTTCAAACCCATTTGCTGACACAAAACCGAACAATGTTTACTGTAAAATGTAAGGCAAGACATTACAGGTGAATATGGGAAAAATATATTTCACCATACTGATTAATCACACAGGTAAAAATTTAGTTTTTTGACCCTCATGTTTCAAAACCCGTATGCTGACTCAAAACGGAAACATTTAAAAGTATGCAAATTAATGCATATTTAATGCCTCATTTGCATATTTAAACAGCATTTCAGAAAACTTAATTTAATAAATATTTGCATGTGTATACTGTATATATATTATATATAAATATTTTATATATAAATAACATATTTTTCTCAAATATATACATGCATGTGTGTGTATTTATATATACACCAAATAATTATACACAGTACACACACAAATATTATGTAAACACAAACTTTTATTTTGGATGCGAAAATACTGTCAACAGATTGACAAAAATACATTGTGTGTGTGTGTGTGTGTGTGTGTGTGTGTGTGTGTGTGTGTGTGTGTATGTGTGTTGTAATGAATAGATAATCAGATGAGGTTCTGGAACATTCTCTGTGAGATTTATGGACTCAAGCTGATATTTATTTTAGAAAGTTATTTTAGTGCTTCTTGGAAGAAATAAATATTTGCATATATTTCTTCCTTGTCTAGAAAAGTTGAAGTCCTTTCCAGCCGTTTGAAGCGGATTAGCATTTGTTTCAATATTGAATTTTGCTGAAGCTCATACAGGTAGTTCATACTTAAGCCTGAAATCTGAAAGAAAATATTAGAAATTATATATTATATAAAATACACTTAATATTCAACTCTATTATTGATCTGACAGAACTGAGCTGATGATGACATCACTGTTTTCTCCAAAACTGCTGTATAGATGAAATTAATTAATAAGTGATGATCTTTACAGTAGAACTGGATCAACACTGAACTGAGTTCAGCTGAACAAATACATAATGTTCCTGTTTATCACTGTGAAGCTGCTTTGAAACAATCATTGTATGAAGAGCTTTATAAATAAATGTGACTTGACTTAAAATGGTGCATTAAATTAATCAGAATTTCCTTAGAATGGCCTTTAAAAATAATGTTATTAAAAAATCATGCATCACATGGTTAATGACAGCAGCAGAAAAGACAAGTATTTTTCAAATGCAAAAATAAGTATTTGTTTGATGATGATTTTTTTTTTTTTAAGAAGAAAAGAAGCGAGCTGATCTGTCTCTGGGCTGATCCCGCATCACACGCACCATGTGTTTTCCAGATGTCTCTTCACGGAGCGATGCGTTCGTCACTGTAACTGTGACAATATCTTCATTAAGAGAAAACCGTCCAGATGTGTTTCTAATCATTCAATAATACACTGAAAAAGATCAGATTCTGCTCGGATTAAAGACACGGGGAAACTGACATGTGTCTATATTATCATTCTGTGCTTAAAGACACCATCAAAACTGACTTGTTTGTTATGAAATATAGCAGTATTTATTATAAACAATCATTATTGGCCATTTTATAACATAAAATGTTTGTTGAGCATCAGATCCTCATATTAGAGTGATTTCTGAAGGAACATGTGACACTGAAGACTGGAGTAATGATGCTGAAAATTCAGGAATCACAGGAATAAATCACACTTTACTGTATATTCACATAGAAAACAGCTGATGTACATTATAATAATATTTCACTGTTTTTACTGTATTTTTAATCAAATTAATGCAGTCTTGGTGAGCATGAGAGACTTATTTCAGAAACATTAACAATCTTTTGAACTGCAGTGTAATAAAATAAAACGGACAATATTCCATAAATGCTGTTGAACATTAAAGAGTAAAATCTAAATATGATATTTGTAAGACATTCAGTCACATAATTGAGACTGTTTTACATTGTAAAGCACTTTGGTCAACTTGTGTTGTTTTAACTGTGCTATATAAATAAAGTTGCTATTGCTATATTGCTATAATTCCACACAGAACACACACAAAACCTGTGAGCTTCTTTCTGTTCATGGTTTTATGATTTGCAGACACTGTAATATACACTTTCCTCCTTCTGCCTCGGACTGTCACCTTCCCAAGAACTAGGATTTAAACATCACGTCAATCATGGGTTTACGGTCTATAACGTCCACCAGTCAGTCTCACACACTCCTGAAGTGGGAAAATAATCCGAGAGGGGAAATCCCAATAAGTTTGATTCAGAGTTCAGACAAGAGATATTAGTTCGGCTCATAAACAGTAACAAACGCCTGTTCTGAAGTACAGACGACTGACACACACACACACACACACTGTAAAAGATTATCGTTATTTTAACGGTAAGAGAAGGTGAAAAACTGTTAATAACAGAAAGTTTCCGTACTACATAACTGTAATAGATCTAACCGTACATTTTCATGAGATAATTTACAGTGAAAAAAATTAAATTGACATTCCCACAATTCCTTGCGTGACACTTCAAATTTGATGTATTTTTGTTGAAATAATTGTTTCTTCATGTTTTTTCTAATCAGTTAAGTACATTCGTTTTGTTACTTTTAAAGAGGTGGTATAATGCGCTTTTCACAAGATGTAAAATAAGTCTCTGATGTCCCCAGAGTGTGTGTGTGACGTTTTAGCTCAAATACCCCACAGATATTTATATATAGCATGTTAAAGTTGTCACTTTTTGAGGGTGAGCAAAAACGCACCGTTTTGTGTATGGCCCTTTAAATGCAAATGAGCAGAGGGCGGAGCTCCAAGAGCTTGTGTGTGTGTGTGTGTGTGTTAGCAACTCTGATTACCTCACGCAGACACACGCTAAAATGTCAGAAACTGTTCTGCCTTTTATGTTTAAACGGAGTCAGACAAAGATGGAGAGACAACATGTAGAATGCAACAGGACATCTCTGAATGATTTGTGTTGCTGATGTGGAGTAAACTATCTGCAATTAGCATATTCTGTCAGGATAATCTATAAATCGCTCGTGTAGGAACTGTTGTGAGACGCACACAGAGTGACAGTTTGAGCTGACTCACAAATGTGCTGGACTACAACAGCTCTTCCTCTCCTCAACATGGACTGCGTGTTCTGGGGGCGGGGCTTATGTAAATCTTAGGGTTGGTGATGTCACTAACCCGGGAGGAAGCTCGTGTAGTTCTTCCAGCCGTTTGTTGTAGTCCTTAAAAAACTATATTTCTGTAAAAGCAAATCTCTCCCTTTGCTCTGAGCTTTGAGCGTTGTAACTTTGCAGACGTTGTTTGCGCTCACACAGCAACATTACACACTCACTACAGCTAGACAAGTGACATCATAATCAACCACCACTTTAATGAGTTTTTATACTTACTTTTCATTTTTTAACTGTCATGTGTTACCATGATGGTGTGTGTGTGTGTGTGTGTGTGTGTGTGTGTGTGTGTGTGTGTGTGTGTGTGTGTGTGTGTGTGTGTGTGTGTGTGTGTGTGAATCACACTGTGCAGCTTCTGAATATTATATTGACTCTTGTGTAAAAGCTTGTGATGAGCTTTGATTGATCATGTGACTCTGATCTCCACTGTGATTGGTGGTTGTCAGTGTGTTACAATGGTACAAAACATATATTAGTACTACAATAGATCGGTTAAGTCTGTAAAATCTAAAACGTTGCGACCATATTTTTACGGTAAATTTCTGGCAACCACAGCCTCTGTTTTTTTACCGTAAATTTAACGTGTTTTTTGTTTTGTTTTTTTAGTGTGCCCACGTGTTTTTCATTCAGTCAAAGAACATTTTCAACCTATGATAACGAGAGCTATTAAGGTGTAAAGTAATTAATGCCGCACACAATCTCCTACAGAAGAATAAAGCCCGTCTGTATCAGTCATGCATTACAGTGAGAAACATGGAAAATGTACTTTTACTTTTAGATCACAGAATAAATATAAACAATGCAGAGAGTTTCTGTCACGTAACTGCAAGGAAGATGATGAAGATTATACAAATTAAACAAGGTTTATTAAATAACTCAATATAGATAGCCAATGCGAGAGAGTTGTGTCAACCACAAGCATCAGAGACTGAGAACTGACAAGACGACAACTTAAATACATGCTAAACGAGAGAAGTGAAAAACAGGCGTGCAGATCAAATTAATCACCATGACAACTGATATAAGTGGCGGGAAACTTGAACACACATGTGACTGAAAATAACAAACTAAAGTCCATGAAAATGAAAGTAAAACAGCGTCCACACAGAACAGAACTGTGAGTTTTCAAGCGCTTAGGAGAAATAAAAATAAATGCATGTGTGCATTAGCACTTCCTCAAAGCTTCTTACTGTATATTTAGCAGCGAGAGTCACAGAAGTCATGCATTATCCAGATGTGTCGAGACGCAGAACGCCAGAATCAGCCGAACTGCTCGGGAAGAAAAGAAGACGACGACTTTTGAAGCGTCACTGGTCTTGATCATCACTGCAAAAATGTCTTGTTTTCAAGTACAAACATCTAAACATTCTTAAATCAATCTGAGAAGCAAAATGACTGAAGATATTGAGTCTTGTTTTCTGAAAAATGCATCAAAATGAAGTGAGTTTGAGCTTAAAAGAAGAACAAATATCTGCCCATGTATTTTTCTGACCCCATTGGCAGATATTTTTCAGAAAACAAGTCATAATATCTTCACTGTAAAAAATGATCGTGATTTTAACGGTAAAAGACTGTAAAAATGCTACAGTGCAAAACTGTTAATTGGTTAACAGAAAGTTTCCTTACTATATACGGTAAATAACTGTGATAGATCTAACGGTACATTTAATGTAATTTTACTGTAAAATACCGTTAAATTTGCCGTTTTTGAAAGTGAAAAGAACAGCTCATTGTATAATTTACAGTGAGAAAAACATTACACTTCACATTTGATTTATTTTTGTTGAAATAACTGTTTCTTCTTAGTTTTCTTATTTCTTTTCTAATCAGTTATGTACATTAGGGTTTTATGTTACATTTAATGTTGTTAAATTAATGTTTATTTCATTTTTTAAATTTCATGTGTGTTACCATGATGGTGTTTAATGTTTGTGCGAATAACACTGTGCAGCTTCAATATAATAGTATTAACTTTCTTGTGGAAGATTGCTTGTGATGAGCTTTGATTCATCATGTGACTCTCATGACTGCTGTGATGATTGTTGGTTGCAGTGTATTACAATGGTACAAAACAGATATTAATACTTCAATAGGTTGGTAAATTATCATTATATCAGATAATGAATTACGGTTTATTACTGTAAATTTTAAGTTAAGTCTGTAAAACCAAAAACGTTGATACCGTATTTTTGACGGTAAAGTTCTGGTAACCGCAGCTGCCAGTTTTTTTCCGTAAAAACAACGGGATTTTTTTTACAGTGTTCAGTCATTTTGCATCTCCAGTAAATGCATCTTGATATAAGAGTGTTTAGATGTTTGTGCTGAAAAACAAGACAGAAACACTTTATTTTTTGCAGAAACTCATAAAAACTTTCAAGAAATAGGACTGTGCCAAACGTGTGGTTTCTCTGATAACTGTAACTGTGTTATAGGCTCTCTGACGGATGATAGGGCACTGGATAGAGCCAAGGTTTCATCAGTTATGCACAAAGAAATGGAAAGGACCTGATGGGATTTATGCACGCCTTTTGAACACTTGTGCTAGGACTCACTCAGTGTGTGTGTGTGTGTGTGTGTGTGTGTGTGATGGATCTGCATGAGCCGTAGCAAATCACAACTGAAAAATGAGTCCAACGCCACAAAACAGGGAGCAAAGTGGTCTTCAATTGTGACAATTCTATTTATTTATTTTTTGCATTGTGAGATTATTTTTAATGATGCAGTGATGTAATCTTGTACATGTCTTTCGTAATCACTGTACATCTTTTTAAAATAATCTCACAATGCAAACAACACGCTAATTGTCCTAGAACAAGGCCAAAACAGGAACACTTCTTCAGATTCACTCTATTCAAGACATACAGAAACATAAAAAAAAGAACAAGTGATGGTTTTGATTGAATGAATGGTTTATTTAGCGCAATTACACTCCAACAAGCGTATGAATGCAAAACGTTCCCATCAACTCTATTCAGATCAACAGAGACGTGTCATCAGCGCGGGAAACAATGCGACCAGCTCTGCCGAGAGAGACTGATGAGGAGCGTTATCACGCATCCATCAGGTACGGCTCAATTAAAGAGTCATTACGGCAGAGCGCTTCCTCGCAGCTGCTGCGTTTCATTTGCATTGGCGTTGAGTTTTACGAAGTTGCTTGAAATCCACGTTCGCCCTTCAGAGAAAGTTTGTGAGAGCACATAATGAACACAATCATGAGCCTGATCTTTCACAAAACCTATACACAGGAGAAGGAAAAACGTTGGGTTTTATTTTTTTTAACCCAACCATTGGGTTACACATATTGGGTCACTATGTTGGGTTATTTTTCCAAAAAAGTAGGGTAATCTTTAAAATCGTTGGGTAATTTCTAGTAATAACCCGCATGTGGGGTTAAATACATATGTTGCATTTACACTTGTGTGTTTTGAATTTATGTACACAATTATGTAGATTTACATTAATATCTAGACTCCCCAATATTTAGTTTGTAATTAAAAATACACTAAAAAATGCTGGGTTGTTTCAACCCAAATTTGGGTCAAATATGGACAAACCCAACCGTTGGGTAAAACATTTAAATAAAAAACTTAACCCAACGGTTGGGTTTGTCCATATTTGACCCAAATTTGAGTTGAAACAACCCAGCATTTTTAGAGTGTATATTTGTTGAGACGTGTTTATTGTTCTATACAAGTAAATCTGTATTTCGAAAAAAACAAGGTGTTTTTTATTCATTAAAATAATGTCAAAAATATAACTAAATAGTCAACTGAACTGTTGGGTTACTTTTAACCCAATGCATTGGGTTAAAATAAACCACAGTTGGGAAGGTGTTATACCACCACATAGTTGGGTTACTCATTGGGTTATTTTTAACCCAACATTATTAAGTGAGTACTGATGCTCACAAAGACATGCATCTGAAGCTCATAAGAGAAAAAATAAAAGTGCACATCATTTATTCTGTTTCAAACCCCTTATTTTAGCAGCATCACAGAAGTATTAATGTCTCCATGAAGAACACTGGGGCTTTTCGTATGTCGGTCGAAAAATAAATTTTTTTTTTTAAATTAAATTAATATACTATATTTTAGTTCAATGTTTTTTATTTTATATTTTATATTTTGAGGGGATTTGATGGTACTAAATTATATTTACGTTGTATTTATAATCCATTTATTCACTTTTTGAGCGTAGACCTGAAAATGAAATCTTAAACTGTGGAGAATCTCGAACGCTTTAGAGCGACAGACTGAAGTTTGATCTCTTTTCAAAGACGACACTCGGCAGATTATTGCTGAAGTGAAAAAAGTTTTAAAAAGTTACAGAATTTTACGTTTATTGTTTTGAAAAATGCACTAATAATACTATTTTCAATTTTTATATGCAATATATATTTTCAAAAACACGTTTTACTCTAAAACAGCAAGACAACCAAAGCCATAAAGCTAAGCAAGTGTGTGTTCCGCATGTGAGCTGATCTCTCAGTAAAGCAGCGTTCAGGGAGAGTGTGTTCGGCTGCAGTTCCAAACGCTTCCACTAGAGGAAACTCTCCATTCATTTCCAATGCGGCATTTCTGACCGCGAGGAGCACAAGTGGGACTATTGTTCACAGCACCATTAAACCTGTTCAGATCATGCCCATGATTTATGTGTGTGTTCACACAGCAAGAGCCAAAACCTTTACCAAGTTTCGTACCATTCCCATGAAGAAAAAAATTCTAAAAAAATAAAACGTAAAATGTTTCGGTGAAGAATGAGCGCAGAGCACCAGAGGGTTAAATGTGCTCAAAGGAAGGTTGAACTTGCATACATTTCTAAACCAGCTTCATGCGTATTTGGGAGGCCTTCTAGTTATCTCAGTATATTTGAGCAGAACTGCAGTTCCTCATCAGCTCAGTCTGTATCCCGATCATTTATTCATCAGATCATTTCTGTGTTTCAGTCTTATGAGCGGAGAGCATCAATAATGCACATATGTCAGCGAGTGTGAACCTCGCATGCGTGTGAGTAAACGCAGGTCTCCATATGAGTGCATGTGGAACATCTTTGCATGCGGCTCAGATCCTGCTTTGAAGCTGCTTATGTTTATTAAAAATGTGTGTATAATCTTCTGGCTGGAAACTGACACATAATTTGAATCCTACTTGCAATTCGGTTTCAATCCCACAGAATTCAAACGGCAGCGTGTTTGCCAATTAAATATTTTGGCTGAATAATTGATTATTTTTTTGTTTATTACTGTGAAGCTGTTTTGAAACAATCTGCATTGTGTAAAGTGCTATAGAAATAAAGCTGACTTTCTGCTACCTTATAAAGAAAATATGCCACTTTTGATGGTCCATGGGTCATGTTTCTCCATCTCTGTTCTAAAACATAGGCAGCGTCCTATTAAGGCAATCCCAGAATGCATTGGGACAAGCTGTGTGAAAGTAATACATCCAAGAACCATATTAATGTGAGACAAATACAAATATACACCCCTGCTCAAACGTTTGAGGTTGGTAAAAATTGTTAGTTTTTGAAAAAAATCTCTTATGCTCAGTAAGCAACCAACCAGAGCGAATACCTTATTAATGCTCTAGACTAGAACACCGTAGCAACGCCCTAGCAACCACTTATAACACCTTAGTGACACCCTATAGCAATCACCTAGAAAACATTATGGGTGCTCTAGAACACCTTAGCAACACCCTAGTAACAACCTAACAATGACCCAGAATACCTTATCAGTGCTCTAGAACACCGTAGCAACGCCCTAGCAACTACTCATAACACTTAAGTGACACCCTATACTATAGCAATCCCCTAGAATACATTATCAGTGCTCTAGAACAGCTTAGCAACACCTTAGGAACCACACATAACACCTTAGCGACACCCTAACAATGACCCAGAATACCTTATGGGTGCTCTAGAACACCGTAGCAACGCCCTAGCAACCACTCATAACACTTAAGTGACAACCTAGCAATCACCCAGAATATGTTATCAGTGCTCTAGAACACTTTAGCAACACCCTAGCAAACGCCAAGAACATCTTAGTGACAGCCTAGCAGTCACCCAGAATACATTATCAGTACTCTATAAGACCTTATCAACGCCCTAGCAACCATCAAGAACACATTAGCAATGCTCTAGAAGACCTTAGCAACGCCCTAGCAACCACTCATAACATCTTAGTGACACCCTAGCAGTCACCCAGAATACATTATCAGTGCTCTCTAGAAGACCTTATCAACGCCCTAGCAACCATCAAGAACACATTAGCAATGCTCTAGAACACCTTAGCAACGCCCTAGCAACCAATCATAACATCTTTGTGACACTCTAGCAGTCACCCAGAATACATTATCAGTGCTTTCTGGAAGACCTTATCAACGCCCTAGCAACCATCAAGAACACATTAGCAATGCTCTAGAAGACCTTAGCAACGCCCTAGCAACCACTTATAACATCTTAGTGACACCCTAGCAGTCACCCAGAATACATTATCAGTGCTCTCTGGAAGACCTTATCAATGCCCTAGCAACCATCAAGAAAACATTAGCAATGCTCTAGAACACCTTAGCAACGCACTAGCAACCACTCATAATTAGAAACACCCTAGCAACCAGCCAGAGATTCTGCAGTTCCTGTCTGGCCGTGACAATATGGAGAGCAGATGTTATGAAGCTGCCGTCAGATGTGCGGTCACACTTTAAGACGGCTAATTTTGGAGGCAGTCTGGGTAGTTTTTACCAGCCTCCAGTGATGTCACTTCCTTTAGTTAGGAAACAGCAGCGCTTAGAATTGGCTAGTGGTGTAATTAGCTGCCATTCCTCCGCCTGTCAGTCAAACACAGCCACGGGCCGATCAGTGACACAGAAAGGTCTGACCGGGCCAATTTCAGTCGACCCCTTTTTGAACCGCATCCGTTTTTATTTCCTCATGGTATTTTATGAATAATGATTCTTCAAGAGCACCAAAATGAGATGTAAAAAACCGCTGATCATTTAAAGCAGCTCCACCGACGCCAGTGTTCATCTTCCACACTAGAAGGTCTATTTGCGGCTCAACCCATGAAACTTTCAGGAGCTGCTGATGTTTATGTTGAAATCGATCCGCCTGTAGAGACGCCGGAGCCTGAGTCAGCCGGACACACATCTACAAGACAGATGTTCCCAGCGAGACGGACATCGACAAGCCTTCATTACTCCTGCCAGCTTTCACCTCTGCACTGACCAATTAACTCAACTCATTAGTGAAACGCGACTCCTAACGCCTGCTCATTAATATGGAGACTTCATGCAGCAAATCTAAGACTTCATGTTAATGTGCTATAAAAAATATATAGCTTACACTTTATTTTAAGGTGTCATTGTAATAATAATTAACAGCATGTACTTACTATAGGGTAGGATTAGGTTTTGGTTGAGGGTTAGTTGCATCTAATTATGCAATTTACTGTTATTACAATGGTAAGTACATGAAGAAGGACACTGTAAAATAAAGTGTTACCCACTTTATTTTAAGGTGTGATTGTTACATAATTATATATTTAAGTGCTGAGTAATATTAACACAACGTAACGCACAGGACAAAAAACAACAACAAATGTTTCAGCAAAAGTCAGCAAAACAATAAACCTATAACAGTAACGGTATGATTTATTCATACCGCACTGCATGCTGGGAACTCACAAACCCATACCGCTTCAGCCGCAGTGTTCAGACGGATGTGTTTGACAAGCTGGGAAAACATGTGGGTGAATTCTGTTGGTCTAACATGGGTTTTTAATCTAGCTGTTGTGACTCAAAGAGTAAACTTGAAAATATGAAGAATTTGGTAACACTTTATTTTACAGTCTCGCTGGGAACATCTGTCTTGTGATGTGGTCACCCAGAATACATTATCAGTGCTCTCTAGAAGACCTTATCAACGCCCTAGCAACCATCAAGAAAACATTAGCAATGCTCTAGAACACCTTATCAACGCCCTAGCAACCAATCATAACATCTTTGTGACACTCTAGCAGTCACCCAGAATACATTATCAGTGCTTTCTGGAAGACCTTATCAACGCCCTAGCAACCATCAAGAACACATTAGCAATGCTCTAGAAGACCTTAGCAACGCCCTAGCAACCACTTATAACATCTTAGTGACACCCTAGCAGTCACCCAGAATACATTATCAGTGCTCTCTGGAAGACCTTATCAATGCCCTAGCAACCATCAAGAAAACATTAGCAATGCTCTAGAACACCTTAGCAACGCCCTAGCAACCACTCATAATTAGAAACACCCTAGCAACCAGCCAGAGATTCTGCAGTTCCTGAGATTCTGCGTGATGCTGTGTTTTTATTATATTCTTGTACAGCGACCTTGAGCTTAGGAAAGGCGCTTTATAAATAAAACGCATTTAATAAATTAAAGTCGTAATTTTACGGTAATTTACCGGGATTGCTGTGTGAAAGGGGCGATGCAATGACACAGGCCGTTACACTGGCTAAAATAGCAGATTTCTCTGGATTTAAACATTATTGGAAACATTGTGATAATGTAAATACACAAGTCAACAAAATATATTGCATTGTTCTAGTGGTTTTGGGAAATTTTAATGCATTTGTGCCTTTAAGAGCTCGATTTTTACATTTGTGGTTGTCGCCGGTCTTGAGTTTTGTGTTTTGAGGTCTATATACAACCTTCAAAATATAGCTACTAAAATAAAAATGTGCTGAACATGAAATCTGTAATTGGCTGAATGAGGCATTTCTTTTTGTCTTGTTTCCAGTCCAAATATCTAAAAAATCTTAAATCAAGATGCATTTACTTACCGAGTAAAATGCCATAAAAATAAATAAAAAAAAGAAATGGGAAAAAAAAATCCAAATGAAGGGCTTAAAAAAAGCTAAATTATCTGCCAATGGGGTCTGAAAAATAATGTTAATTCAAATGGAAAACAAGATTATTTTTCTGACCCCATTGGTAGATAATTTAGCTTTGTTTTAAGCAAAAACTCTCAAAAACAAGACATAATATTTTATGGAATTTCACTCGGCAAGTAAATGCATCTTGATTTAAGAATTTTTTGATATTTGGACTGGAAACAAGACAAAAATACTAAGTAATACAATCTTTTTTGCAGTGTACTAGAGCACACACACACATTCGGTACGGTTTCGGATCTGAAACGTCCCGCAGGAAACGGCCTCTACAGGAAGTGAACATTACACATGGAGTGTCTGATTCTGAGCATCTGAAACACTGCAACCCGTCGCCGTTCTGATCTTTAAGCGTGAAGGAGGGAGACACGGTTCTGTCATCCGCTTCGAGTGCCAAGCACACATGCAAATCCATCGTGACAGTGCCATTCCCTTCAGTCTGCGGGACTGATTTCACACGATAACCAAACACGCTTTCAAGGAGAATCAAGACATCAACTCGACAGACTTCTGTTTACTCACACAACAGACACCAGAGCAAACTTACTTTTAAGATTCTACTTCTAAGAAAAGGGATCTATGATAAACATCTGCATGATCTAGGAAAGATGATCTGAAATAAATAGATTTTTACATTTTTGGAAGAAACAAGGGGTGTGTGCCCACGAAAAACTCACTGCTGCAATATTACAGTGGTAAGAGTGGTTGCTAGGGCGTTGCTAAGATATTATAAGTGGCTTTTAGGGTGTTGCTAGGGTGTTCTGGGTGGTTGAGGGGCATTGCTAGGGTGTTATGAGTGGTTGCCATAATATTGCTTTGATGTTCTGGGTGGTTGCTAGGGCATTGCTAATGTGTTATGAGTGGATACTAAGGTGTTGCTAGGTTGTACTAGGGCATTGCTAAGGTGTTCTGGGTGGTTTATAGGGCATAGTTAAGATATTATGAGTGGTTTCTAGGGCATTGCTAGGGTGTTCTGGCTGTGCGAAGGTGTTATGAGTGGATGCTAGGGTGTTGCTGAGGTGTTCTTCGTGGTTGCCATAATATTGCTTAGGTGTTCTGTGTGGTTGCTAGGGCATTTCTAATGTGTTATGAGTGGATGCTATGGTGTTCTGGGTGGTTGCTAGGGCATAGTTAAGATATATTGAGTGGTTTCTAGGGTATTGCTAGGGTGTTATGAGTGGATGCTAGGGTGTTCTACTTGGTTGCCATAATATTGCTTAGGTGTTCTGGGTGGTTGCTGGGGCAGTGCTAAGGTGTTATGAATATATGCTAGGGCATTGCAAAGGTGTAATGGGTGAATGATATGGCGTTGCTAAGGTGTTCTGGGGGTTGCTAGGGGCATAGCTAAGATATTATGAGTGGTTTCTAAGGTGTAGCTAAGGTGTTATGAGTGGATGCAAGGGTATTGCTAAGGTGTTCTAGGTGGTGCTAGAGTATTGCTAAGGTGTAATGAGTGAATGATAAGGCGTTGCTAATGAGTTCTGGGTGGTTGCTAGGGCAATGCTAAGATATTATGAGTGGTTTCTATGGCATTGCTGAGGTGTTCAGGGTGGTTGTTAGGCGTTGCTAAGAGATTGTGAGTGGTATCTTAGGCGTTGCTAAGGTGTTATGAGTAGATGCCAGGGTGTTGCTAAGGTGTTATGAGTGGTTGCCAGGGCATTGCTATGGTGTTCTGGGTGGTTGCTAGGGTCTTGTCAGGATGTTCTAGTGACTATTTTTTTCAGTTTTTTTTCAGGGCTTGAGTTCTCCAGACACAGGCACTACTGTTGTTGTGCGGATGAGCGGCCGGAGCGCGTTAAGGGTTTCTGTAGAGCGGTGTCGTGTTAGCGGCCCCTAAGTTAATCACTAATGATCTTTACAACAGAAGTGAATCAAACAAAACTAACTTTATCTGGACAATAACTTTATTCTAGAGCTGCTGTAAAGCCTAAACACTCTCTGTTACTGGAATCTCCTGTTATCACTGTAAAGCTGCTGTGAAACTCTATATTGTTAAAGCGCTGTATAAATGAAGGAGACTCGACTCGACTTGACTATGAGGCCAAATCAAAATGTTAAGTTACACGCTGCATTTTAACACTAATCGCAAGTATGATCAATAATAAAACTATATAAATACATAATACATAAGCACCAGAAATGTTGTAACCAGCACAGAAGTATTTAATCTGTGTTTATCACTCTCAGCTTTCTGCTTTAACTCCACGTCTGCTCCATCACACCGGCACTCGCATTCCTGAACACACAGCCAATTAAGGCCGGAGGGATCCGATTGGCCGAGGGATGGATGGGGTATTATGACTTCACTGTGTAATGGCAGCCGTCTTTGCAGCCAATCGGCTGTCAGTCTCCGGGGCTCCAGGGATCCGCTAATTGCCGCTCTTGCACTCCTGCGTTTCCCTCGTCTGATGAGATGATCAATAGAGGCCAGAACACACTTAACCGATCAATGATGGAGCTGATAAACAGAGTCACACCCTTACACTACACTCACTGACACACACACACACACACACACACACACACTTACCACAGGTACACACTCACACAGGGCCGGGTCTAGACATGTGGAGGCCCCCCACCCCCTATAAAAAACTCTTGAAACAAATATGATTCCTAACCTTTTAATTTATACAACATTTAATTTTAAATGTTGTATATTTTTACTTACACAGTACATAAGTTTAGACACATTACTATTTTTTATGTTTTTGAAAGAAGTCTCTTATGCTCGTCAAGCCTGGATTTATTTGATCAAAAATACAGAAAAATAATATATAGTGAAATATTATTAAAATTTTAAATAATGGTTTTCCTATTTTACTATATTTTAAAATATATTTATGTGATGCAAAGCTGAATTTAGGGTCACGTGATCCTTCAGAAAACTTTATAATATTCTGATTTATTATCAAATGTTAGAAATGGTGCTTAATATTTATTTTATAACCTGTGATACTTTTTTTCAGGATTTTTTTGATTAATAAAAAAGTTGTTTTAAAAAAGTCTTCACTATCACTTTTTATATATTTAACACTGAATATTCCTGTTTTTTTTTTTTTTTTCTGTATTTTTGATCAAATAAATGCAAGCTTGTAGAGCATAATAAAAAAGCAAAAAAACAAAAACATTAAAAATAGTAATGGGTCCAGACTTTTTACCCTGTATGTACATATTAATCAAACTTCATCTAAGGTAATCTCTTTTTTTTAATGAAGATGTTATTGTTATTTTGCTGTTTTATTCAATTTATTCACAGTTCCAGAATACCACTTCAGTGATATATGCTTTTATCATTTTTTTTCATAGCTGCGGTATGGGCAGGATTTTCCCTCCCATATAATCAATATTGACTGCAGATATTGTCATATTATTATATTATAGAAAGACACGATCGCTGCTGATTAGAAAAAAAAAATTCTAAACTGATATTATTGGCGCGAGTAGGCTATGATGTCAGACAGGTATAATCTAATCATCAGCAGCATTTAGAAGATAGACCCATGAGATCCTTTATTTGAAACATTTAAAAATGTTGTAGTGTGTTGGCTTTTTAACTTTGAATAAACTTCTTGACTTTTACTTTTGTAGCGTTTCAGCTCCCGACGCGATGTTATTCATTGTACGTGCAAATTCAAAGCGTCGCGTCTGGGCACGTTTGCCACGTTATAATAATAATAATAATCCAAATAGCGCTTGTCTTGGCACTCAAAGCGCTTTACAGAAGGGGGATCTCCTCAACCGCTGGCCTCACTAACACCTCTTCCAGCAGCAGCCTGGGTTTCCCAGGAGTCTCCCATCCAGGCACTGACCCGCCTCAGCCCTGCTCAGCTCCAGTGGGCACCAGTCTCGGCTACAGGGGGATGAGGCTTATGACGCTCGCGCTCTTTTAAACTCGTAATAAAGCGGTGAATGATTTTCCCAGAAATTACGCTGATCTACAGTACAAGTTTATATTTAGAAAACATTGCAATCACTCCAAAATAGATGACGACAGCGCACACACCTGCATTAGAGCTGTGCTTCTGTTGCTTCGCAGCACCTGATGGATGCGTCCGTTACACACACTTTCAGAAGCTGGCACCCGCTTTGAAACGGAAGCATTGATTGGTTTAACTCCCGATGAGTGACAATTCAACAGTGAACAATGAGGCTAGTATTTCTGCCCGTCTGGTGGACTATAGGGGATGTTACGGTTATGGAGGCCCCACCTCAAAGCCCGAGGCCCTAGGCAATCGCCGGCCCTGCACTCACACACACACACACACACACTCGCACATGGACTCTCACACACACACACACACTCGCACACGGACTCACACTCACTCACTTATGCACTCACACTCTCGCACACGGACTCACACTCACTCTCTCTCTCTTAAACACACACGTGACGCACACACTATTTCTTGTGTTTGTTGGGAAGAGAGAGAGAGATGTCCAGTGCATCTATAGACCCTATGACACGTGACTTAAAGAAAACATGCATTTTATTGATTTTAAATGATAATAGCTTGTTTTCATATGACATGCCACTGCGTTGCCAGGGCGCGAAATGCAAATGGAGGGCAGGAAGTGATTTGCTGTATTTAGAAAGCTCTATAACAAACTCAAAATGCCTATGTTTTGCGTCGTTTATGGTTACTTAAATCGATCAAACCACGAGGAGTTTTATCGTGTACCAAAAGTTGTTGTTCATAAGGGGGGAAATGCAAGAAATTGACCGAAAAACTCCGGAAAAACGGCTTGCAAACCTACGTCTGCGGTCGGGAGGAGCCGGATGGGAAAATGCCCGTGTGTGCACTCACTTCGTCGAAGGTAAGTTAATACAACTTAAGTGGCTATTTTTGTGTAACGTATAAGTTAACGTGTAACGTTTCCGAACTTTGTAAAGTCAAAGTATGTCTGTAAGACGAGGTAGTTGCTGATATCTACCGCCTCGATGGCAGGAAAATCTTTCAATTCAGTTGAAAAATCGCTCCTCTTCATAACGTAAGGATCACGTCCAACATATGTTTGATTTTTTGTTTATATCTTTCTCTTGTAATAGCGTGTAAAGTAGTACAGTACGGACTTTCCTCCATCTCGTCCATTGCGCTCTTCACTCCCTGCCCTCCATCTGAATTTCGCGCGTCATCATAATCACGTGACTGAAACCCAGCTATTGCATCGTTTCAGAGACAGAACAGAACCGGATCAGACCAGTGTGTGATGCGGCCTCGTGATCGTGACAGATGGAGAGAGACGCCCTCAGCAACCGGAAAACTTTTTAAAAATAAACCAATTCATTATCAACGGCTAATTAAGCTTTTACCTGCTCATTAGCATAAAACCAGCCAAGAAGAAAATGGCCGTCTGAAGCCGTCTCGTGTTCAGATCCTCTCACTCCACACACACACACACACACACACACACACACACACACACACACCGTCTCGTGTTCAGATCCTCTCACTCCACACACACACACACACACACACCATCTCGTGTTCAGATCCTCTCACTCCACACACACACACACACCGTCTCGTGTTCAGATCCTCTCACTCCACACACACACACACACACACACACACACACACACACACACACACACACCGTCTCGTGTTCAGATCCTCACACTCCACACACACACACACACACACACACACACCGTCTCGTGTTCAGATCCTCTCACTCCACACACACACACACACACACACCATCTCGTGTTCAGATCCTCTCACTCCACACACACACACACACCGTCTCGTGTTCAGATCCTCTCACTCCACACACACACACACACCGTCTCGTGTTCAGATCCTCACACTCCACACACACACACACACACACACACCGTCTCGTGTTCAGATCCTCTCACTCCACACACACACACACACACACACACACACACACACACCGTCTCGTGTTCAGATCCTCTCTCTCTCCACACACACACACACACCGTCTCGTGCTCAGATCCTCTCACTCCACACACACACACACACCGTCTCGTGTTCAGATCCTCACACTCCACACACACACACACACACACACACCGTCTCGTGTTCAGATCCTCACACTCCACACACACACACACACACACACACACACCGTCTCGTGTTCAGATCCTCTCACTCCACACACACACACACACACACACACCGTCTCGTGTTCAGATCCTCTCACTCCACACACACACACACACACACACACACACACACCGTCTCGTGTTCAGAACCTCTCACTCCACACACACACACACACACACACACACACACGTCTCGTGTTCAGACCCTCTCACTCCACACACACACACACACACCGTCTCGTGTTCAGATCCTCTCTCACTCCACACACACACACACACACACCGTCTCGTGTTCAGATCCTCTCTCTCTCCACACACACACACACACACACACCGTCTCGTGTTCAGATCCGCTCACTCCACACACACACACACACAGTCTCGTGTTCAGATCCTCTCACTCCACACACACACACACACACACCATCTCGTGTTCAGATCCTCTCACTCCACACACACACACACACACACACCGTCTCGTGTTCAGATCCGCTCACTCCACACACACACACACACCGTCTCGTGTTCAGATCCTCTCACTCCACACACACACACACACACAGTCTCGTGTTCAGATCCTCTCACTCCACACACACACACACACACACCGTCTCGTGTTCAGATCCTCTCTCTCTCCACACACACTAAATCTGTCTAAAAAAGCCTATTTTTAGGATCAGGATTTTTGCTTTAAGACATTATTTTCATGGCAATTACGCAATTTTCTTGTATTTTTGTGAGATTTATGTCCTTGTTTGAAATGTTCCTGAATGTATTCTGACACAGTGTGATTTCGTGTTCTTTAATTACTCATCAGAATGTATATTTACATCATGCAAATGAGCAGCCTGTAGCATGTGACGCACCACAATATTACTTTTATCTCCATATGAGTATCATTTCTAATAAACATCAGTGTGTTTATGTGTGTTTCAGAGCAGAACACAAACACATTTGCTCAGATGAGACGAAATGCGGATCATTAGTGTTTGGCTGAATAACCGTGTTCAGTGTAAAGCTCCTCGCGCAGTCGCTCACTGAGGAACAGCAGAACACTAGAGGATGAAGCACTGCAGAACTGTTTACTATACTGAACACACACACACACACACTCGCACACACACTCACTGACTCACACTCTCACAGACACACACACTCGCACACACACTCTCTCTCACGCACACAAACACTCACTGACTCACACTCTCACAGACACACACACTCGCACACACTCTCTCACATATACACACACACACACTCACACACTCACTCACTCACTCACTCACTCACTCACTCACACACTCACACACACTCTCTCACGCACACACACATTCTCTCACACACACACAAACACACAAACACTCACTGACTCACTCTCTCACAGACACACACACTCGCACACACTCTCTCACACACACACTCACACATGCTCTCTCTCTCTCTCTCTCTCTCTCACACACACACACACACACACACACACATTTTCCTGTGATTCTTGGGAAGAGATATTCCCATATAGTGTATTACTATAAATGATAGTTATTTTACTCCAGGATTCCAATATATTTTATGATAAATAAATAAATAACTATAGTTTGAGTGTAAATATGCCGTAAGTGAGAGAGTTTGTGTTTACTGGTGATTATTAACATTCGTATGTAAATCCACGACTCCTGACACTCATGCTAATTAGATAATGCTTCACTTCTGCTAGCGTCACGTACTTGATGAACGCAGTCCCGCGAGATTGATTCTCCCGCGCCGCTGACAGCGCGGATTACTTTGACAAATTAATGGCTCTATAATTTGATTTTCCAAGGATAGCGATGTCTAAGTGACTCCTGGGGTGAAGCGGAAGACGCTTGAAGTCCATTTTCCACAGCAGGCGGATAATCACATCTATATGCTAAAGACGACTCATGCTGGCCTTTTACAAACACACACACACACACACACACACACACACACACACACAGTCAGACACACTCACTCAGAAACACACACACACACACACTCATACACACTCACACAGTCAGACACTCACTCAGACACTCACACACACACACACACACACAGTCAGACACACTGACTCAGACACACACACACTCAGACACACTCACACAGTCAGACACTCACTCAGACACTCACACACACACACACAGTCACACACACAGTCAGACACACAGTCAGTCAGACACACTCACTCAGACACACTCTCTCTCTCACACACACACACACACACAGACACACAAACAAACAGTCACACACTCACTCAGACACACTCACACACACACACACACACAAACCGTCACACACACAGTCAGACACACTCACTCAGACACACTCTCTCTCTCTCTCACACACACACACATTCAGACACACTCACTCAGAAACACACACACACACACACACACACACAGTCAGACACACACACACTCTCTCTCTCACACACACACACACACACACACAGTCAGACACACACACTCTCTCACACACACACACACACACACACACACACACACACACACAAACAGTCACACACTGTCAGACACACACACACACACACACACACACACACAGTCAGACACACTCACACAGTCAGACACACACACACAGTCAGACACACACTCTCTCTCTCTCACACACACACACACACACACACACACACACACAAACAGTCACCAACTGTCAGACACACACACACACTCAGACACACTCACACAGTCAGACACACACACACACACACACACACACACACTCACACAGTCAGACATTCACACACACACACACACACACACACACAGTCACACACACACAGTCAGACACACAGTCAGACACACTCACTCAGAAACACACACACACAGTCAGACACACTGACTCAGACACACACACACTCAGACACACACACTCACACAGTCAGACACTCAATCAGACACTCACACACACACACACACACACTCACACAGTCAGAGACTCACACACACACACACACACACACACAGTCACACACACAGTCAGACACACTCACTCAGACACACTCTCTCTCTCTCTCTCTCTCACACACACACACACACACAAACAAACAGTCACACACTCACTCAGACACACACAGTCAGACACACTCATTCAGACACACTCTCACACACACACACAAACAGTCATACACTCACTCAGACACACACAAACAGTCACACACACAGTCAGACACACTCACTCAGACACACTCTCTCTCTCACACACACACACACACATTCAGACACACTCACTCAGAAACACACACACACACAGTCAGACACACACTCTCACACACACACACACACACACACACAAACAGTCACACACTGTCAGACACACACACTCACACAGTCAGACACACTCACTCAGACACACTCACACTCACTCACTCAGACACACTCACACGCGCGCACACACACACACACACACACACACACACACAAACAGTCACACACTCACTCAGACAAACACACAGTCAGACACACACACACACACACAGACACACTCACTCAGACACACTCACACAGTCAGGCACACTCACTCAGACACACACACACAGTCAGACACACTCACTCACACACACACACAGACACAGTCAGACACACTCACTCAGAAACACACACACAGTCAGACACACTCACTCAGACACACACACACACACACAGTCAGACACACTCACTCAGAAACACACACACAGTCAGACACACTCACTCAGACACACTCACACACACACACACAGTCAGACACACTCACTCAGACACACTCACTCAGAAACACACACACACACATAGTCAGACACACTCACTCAGAAACACACACACACACACACACACACACACACACACTCACTCAGAAACACACACACACACACACACAGTCAGACACACTCACTCAGAAACACACACACACACACTCACTCAGAAACACACACACACACACACACACAGTCAGACACACTCACTCAGAAACACACACACAGTCAGACACACTCACACTCACTCAGACACACTCACACGCGCGCACACACACACACACACACAAACAGTCACACACTCACTCAGACAAACACACAGTCAGACACACACACACACACACACACACAGACACACTCACACAGTCAGGCACACTCACTCAGACACACACACACAGTCAGACACACTCACTCACTCACACACACACAGACACAGTCAGACACACTCACTCAGAAACACACACACAGTCAGACACACTCACTCAGACACACACACACACACACACAGTCAGACACACTCACTCAGAAACACACACACAGTCAGACACACTCACTCAGACACACTCACACACACACACACACACACAGTCAGACACACTCACTCAGACACACTCACTCAGAAACACACACACACACACACATAGTCAGACACACTCACTCAGAAACACACACACACACACACACTCACTCAGAAACACACACACACACACACACACACATAGTCAGACACACTCACTCAGAAACACACACACACACACACACACACACACAGTCAGACACACTCACTCAGAAACACACACACACACACACACACTCACTCAGAAACACACACACACACACACACACACAGTCAGACACACTCACTCAGAAACACACACACAGTCAGTCAGACACACTCACACACACACACACACACACACACACACACACACACACACACACAGTCAGACACACTCACTCAGACACACTCACTCAGAAACACACACACACAGTCAGACACACTCACTCAGAAACACACACACACACAGTCAGACACACTCACTCAGAAACACACACACACACACACTCAAACACACACACACAGTCAGACACACTCACACACACACACACACACACACACACAGTCAGACACACTCACTCAGAAACACACACACACACACACACACACAGTCAGACACTCACTCAGAAACACACACACACACACACACACAGTCAGACACTCACTCAGAAACACACAGTCAGACACACTCACTCAGAAACACACACACACACAGTCAGACACACTCACTCAGAAACACACACACACACACAGTCAGACATACTCACTCAGAAACACACACACACACACACACACACAGTCAGACACACTCACTCAGAAACACACACACACACAGTCAGACACAATCACTCAGAGACACACACACACACACACAGTCAGACACACTCACTCAAAAACACACACACACACACACACACACACACACTCATACACACACACACACACACACACACACAGTCAGACACACTCACTCACAGTCAGACACACTCACTCAGAAACACACACACACAGTCAGACACACTCACTCAGAAACACACACACAGTCAGACACACTCACTCAGAAACACACACACACATACACACAGTCAGACACACTCACTCAGAAATAAATGGCAGAAACATTGTGTTGCTATGTAGTCATTCATACCTGGAGAACAAACACTGCATGACGACGCACACACTCAACCTTAATGTTTCGTTTTCTAGGCTGTAAATCGGCAGTAATCTGGATGGTTATATTAGCCGACTCCATTAATAACTGGATGAAGACATCAGCGATTCTCCAGCAGTTCTGATGCAATCAGCCGGGACGGGCTCATATTCGCATTCGATTCCACAATGTGTACTTTCCTGCTGTTCCACAATCTTTTTCAAGCAATAAATAAAACATGTGATCACTCCTATACAAGCAGCATCCAAACACACTGATCCCGGCGGTGTTGAATTATGGAATACAGAAGCCGCCGCACCGTAATCCCTTCAGAAACAGAAATCAATATATCTCAAGCTAACTCTATGATGTTGTGGAGACGCAAGCTGAAATATCAGTTTCATAACTAAAGAGATCAGAGATATATACAATGCACCAGATTAGTGTAACAATAGTTCTGTACTTAATATTCAACTCTATTATTGATCTGACTGAACTGAGCTGATGATGACATCACTGTTTTCTCCAAAACTGCTGTATAGATGAAATTAACTAATTTATTGTTGATGATCTTTACAGTAGAACTGGATCAACACTGAACTGAGTTCAGCTGAACAAATACATAATGTTCCTGTTTATCACTGTGAAGCTGCTTTGAAACAATCGGTCTTGTATAAAGAGCTTTTTAAATAAATGTGACGTGTGTTTGCAAGTAATTGAACAGAAAAAGAAGGTTCATCAAGAAAAACGTTGATATTGACTGGACTAGCCTCGTGAGACCATCCTGATCTCGCGAGCTTTCAAGGTTTCACTCGCAGATCAGTCTGGATACTTTCCGTTAAAGAAAATTTGGGAGCAGTTCACCAAACGAACGTCCAATCAGCGTTGGCTTTGAGGCGGGTTGAGGTGTGACGCAACGAGAAGCGCGTCAGTTCAGTCTAAAGAACATGTCGGCTTCAGCGGATGAAACTAGCATCAGCGTGGCTATCGAGCAAGTTTTATCGGAATTACAGAGTATTTCTTCACTGAAAGAAGAGCAAAACACTGCTCTGGAGGCTTTTCTCAGAGGAAAAGATACGCTCTGTTAGTACGTCATATGCTTCGTTGATCTGATTGGTTAATTTGGCCCGTCTATCACCAACATAGGCCAATCAGCTAACCAGTATTTTCGCCCCTTACCAAAACTACTTCAACGGAAGGTTTCCAGATGGATATGCGGAGCAAATCCATCTGGCGGAGTCAGGTTATGACTGGACAGGGTCGAGCTTGAAAGTCCAGGGCGTTGCTATGCACCATCAGATTAGCAGTTACTAAGGTGTTCTGAGTGGTTGTTAGGGTGTTGCTATGCACCGTCAGATTAGCAGTTACTAAGGTGTTCTGAGTGGTTGTTAGGGTGTTGCTATGCACCATCAGATTAGCAGTTACCCCAAGGTGTTCTGGGTGGTTATTAGGGTGTTGCTATGCACCGTCAGATTAGCAGTTACAAAGGTGTTTTGGAAGGTTGCTAGGGTATTGCTATGTAGTGTCAGATTAGCTGTTACTAAGATGTTCTGGTGGTTACTAGGGTGTTGCTATGCACCATCAGATCAACAGTTACTAAGGTGTTATAAGTGGTTGCTTGGGTGTTGCTATGCAGTGTCAGATTAGCAGTTACTAATACGTTCTCTGTGGTTGCTAGGGTGTTGCTAAGCAGTGTCAGATTAGCAGTTACAATGGTGTTTTGGGAGGTTACCAGGGTGTTGCTATGCACCATCTGATAAGCAGTTAGTAAGGTGTTCTGGGTGGTTACTAGGGTGATGCTATGCACCATTAGATTAGCAGTTACTAAGATGTTCTAGGTGGTTGCTAGAGAGTTGCTATACACCGTCAGATTAACAGTTACTAAGGTGTTCTGAGTGGTTGTTAGGGTGTTGCTATGCACCATCAGATTAGCAGTTACACAGGTGTTTTGAAAGGTTGCTAGGGTGTTGCTAAGCACCGTCTGATAAGCAGTTACTAAAATTTGATTATGCAGTGTCAGATTAGCTGTTACTAAAATGTTCTGGTGGTTACTAGGGTGTTGCTATACAACATCAAATTAGTAGTTACCAAGGTGTTCTGGGTGGTTACTAGGGTGATGCTATGCACCATTAGATTAGCAGTTACTAAGATGTTTTGTGTGGTTGTTAGGGTGTTGCTATGCACCGTCAGATTAGCAGTTACTAAGATGTTCTTGGTGGTTGCAAGGGTGTTGCTATGCAGTGTCCGATTAGCAGTTACTAAGGTCTTCTGAGTGGTTGCTAGGGTGTTGCAATGCACCATCAGATTAACAGTTACTAACGTGTTCTGAGTGGTTGCTAGGGTGTTGCTATGCACCATCAAATGAGCGGTTATTAAGGTGTTCTGGGTGGTTTTTAGGGTGTTGCTATGCACCATCAGATTGTTACACACTTGCAGGAGATACAGAAATAAATGTTTATCAGGAAATGATTTTACTCCAAAAAAAATCACATCATGCTGTGCAATAACAGTTTGATGTCTCAGTCGAGACAACATAATGAATCTTTAAAATTAGAATTGCGAGAGCCCCACACAAACGCAGATTCAGAGCCGTGTGCTTGTGTGAATGTGGGCTTTGTCATGGTGAATTATCTAATACAGGGATTTAAGTGGCTGTTAATTTGCTTTATGGAGCAACAAGCACATTTCCCTGAAAACAATGAGTGTGGGATAATATCAGGAGCCTCATGCAATTCACTGATCTTATTTCCACTGTATCTCAGATTATACTGCAAACATCAGACACTGCAATGTGAAACAGGATTAAACCGAAATTAAATCATTTTTACGTTAATACCTGGATCATCTCATTGATAGACAGAAACAGATCCAGGTTTCGGCTGTTTCTCTTCTGGCTCATCCAAACTGCCGATACACGAGTTATTCACATAAATCACATGAAATGATGAATGAAAACATGTCCCAATAACAACAGGGAGAAAATGAAATATATTTTGCATAGAGAATTTTTTATTTTTATTGTTTATCAAAATTGTAAAATGTCATTACATTACACACTTTAAAGTTTGCGCATGTTTGTCATTCGTTTTATTATTTTAAGATTCTCTTTACTGTAACACTGCAATTTTGCCGTTTATAGTAAGAATTCCATGATTTATTTGTCAATCATCATAACAACAAATTATGCGGTAGAACAAATACTACCATGACCAAATTCTTTACTACAAAAACTATAGTGTTGTTATTTTTAAAGGGGACATATCATGAAAATCATGGGATCATATAATCGGGCGCTTCTACCGACACAGAAAACATGAAAACAGTAACTTTGTTTTAGAAGCCTTTCTCTGCAAGCAAGCCGATCAGATTTCGCTCCTTCTGCCGTATGAAGAGGATCTTATTATAATATTCCCGGCCCTTAATCTGCACGTTCACACACACCAGCGACATTGGGTTCGGCGAGCGCCAACAGAGACCAGTTCTAACGCACTGGAGAAGATCCAGCAAAGCCTGAAACTGTTCTGTGGTCGAGCACAGACGACACTGAACACTATTGACCAGAACATGTCAGCGCTGTCTTATAAACACCTCAGGAACTGTGGACACTTGTGGAAGAGTTCAACATGATGAGGAGATGATCAGTGTAACTCCACAACAACTACAGAAATGTCTCCGCTAACATTCAGAAACGTGTAAAAGTGAAGCTCTCCCTGAGTCTCTCCGTAAGGCTGCACTCGCTGCTGTTACTCCTGACTCTGGATCAGTGAGATCGGCCTGTGTTGTTATTGCCGGAGTCTCTGAAGCTCCGCCCTCTTCTGAACGGAGGCGGAGCTAAAGCTCATTTGCATTTAAAGAGACACACACTAAAACGGCACGTTTTTGCTCACACCCAAAAAGGGGCAAATTTGACAAGATATAATAAATGATCTGATATTTTGAGCTGAAATTTCACACACACATTCTGAAAACGCCATAGATTTATATCACATCTTGAGAAAATGGGCATAATATATCAACTTTAATCAAACCTACAATAATGAAAACTGGGGGTTTTTTTTGCATAAAGAAGCATGGCATCTTTTATAACTATAAATAGCAGAAAGCAGTCTGAACGGCATTTAAACAGCTCATTTTGAATTTAATTTTCATCTCAAAACCTGATAATTAACAAGGCCAGTCCATGTCTGGGTCAGAGCATTAAAACCAGCAGTCGTCAGGTCCCACACACACACACACACACACACACACACACACACAGTCGTCGGGTCAAACGCTTCTCCTCCAACACTGTCAGTGGATAAACTGTGTGTGACTGAGAACAAACATGGCAACTCCTCTCTAGAGCTCAGCGACATCTGACCTTTATATCTCACAGACACTTTGAATTAAGCCAACATGATCACAGCTCAAACACACACACACACACACTCTGAGGGGTCACAGACAGGTTGAGATGATGTAAGGCTGTAGTCAGAGACTGATGTGTGTTACAGAAAATAAACATTCTGTCATCATTCACTGCAAGACGTGTGACTCAGTCTCTCTCCACCAACAGGAGGAGGACAACATGCTTATGGAATATTCCTCTGATTAAAATCAAATAAATAAAAATGTTTTGAAACGTTATTTAATACAGAGATTAGAGACTTGAAACAAACCAAACATCTCTTAGATAAATTCAATTCCCAAAACACTTTCTTTATATCCTCAGAGCTCATGGCCGTCGTCTCGAAAGGTTTATTCGTTTTTAAAAATCAGAATGGGATTTTTACTCCAAGAACCGCATTTACAGTCTGAGAGTCATTTGCAAATATAGATTATGTGCATTAAATTTGATTACAATAATCATAATCAGTCTGCATTCATTTCAATATACTTCAGACAAGCCTGATCAAAGTTGTATTTCTCAGGATTCTTTGATGAATAAGAAGTTTAAGAACTGCATTTATTTTAAATAGAATATTTTATAACTATATTTACTGTCACTTTTGATCAATTTAATGTGTCCTTGATAATTAAAAGTATTGGTTTTTTTAAATCTTACTCATCCCAGACGTTTGTAATGTATCAGTTTCCACAGAAAAATGACTGTTTTCAACACTGATAATCATAAATGTTTCTTGAGCATCAGATCCTCATATTAGAGTGATTTCTGAAGGATCATGTGACACTGAAGACTGGAGTAATGATGATAAATCCAGCTTTGATCACAGGAATAAATTACACTTTACTGTATATTCACATATAAAAACAGATGATTTACATTAAAATAATATTTCACAATTTTTTACTGTGTTTTTTATCAAATAAATGCAGCTTTGGTGAGCAGAAGAGACTCTTTCAAAAACATCTTAATAAAATAATAAAGGAATAAAATCTGAATTATGTCAAACTTTTGACCTGTAGTGTGTATCTAACATAAGGTTTATGCTTAATAAAAATATTTGCCGATTTTAAACGCAAACTAAATTTAAGATGAAACTTTTCTTAGTTGTGTTTTTCCTTCAAACGTTGCTGATGTCCTTCGCTTTGACTGATCTGGAAACACACGCGTGAGTCTCTGCCGGCCTCGGTTATGAGTCGAACATCAGATCAAACTTCATATTCACTGAAGCTCATAACTGAGCCGTTCCTCAAAGGCTTCTGAAGAAACTATCCAAACGCTGGATGAAGTGAGAGAAATCGTGATTCATAAATATGCGTATTTGTTCAATGCGGAAAAAAGCATAGATTAAAAATAGGGTAACAATACAATAAAGTTCATTATTAGTTAACATTATGAACTAATAATGCACTTATACAGCATTTATTAATCTTTGTTGATGTTAATTTCAACATTTACTAATACTTTATTCAAATCTAGTTAGCATTAGTTAATGCACTGTTAACTAACATGAACACAATGAACAGCTGGGTTATTATTAACTAATGTTAGATGAACAAATACAATAACAGATGTATTGCTCATGGTTAGATCATATAATGAACCTTATTGTAAAGTCTTTCTAAAAATAGTTCAAATCCACTGTAATTGAACATTGATTTTTCTGCATCATGTTACATTAGTGAAGACCAAACTAAATCAATTGTGAGTCGATGTTCTCGTGCACTTCATGAGAAGCGTTATTTGTATGATGTATGGAGTTGCTGATCATGCATTATTATCTCCTTTAAAGTCTTGATGATGTTTCAGGCTCTACTAGAACAGGTTCTCCTGCTTGAATGTTGATTATTCTCCTCATATTCTCCATTGTTGCGGCTCCTCTCTTCCCAGTCTGTCAGTAACGCTCTGTTTACTTCCTGTCTCTATGAAGCCCCTCCTTCTGAAAGCACACTGTGCTCTGATTGGTCGGCTGGATCAGTGTGTTGTGATTGGTCGAGCGCTTCGAGTGTGTTTGGGAAATGTCCCGCCCCTTCCCATAACCGCCAGTTTAACACACTACTAACTAACTCAACCAGGCCCCGCCCCTTTATTCTGCGCATTAATTATTATAATGAGGAATATTGTGGCGTGTTCGTTCCCGGGAGAAACTCGAGACTACAATGGAGGCGTTTCAGGAGTTCAGAAACACTGATATAGAGAAGAACTCACTTTTTCATCCTCAAACAGAGACATCACACACACTAAACACAGACGAATCAAGTTTTCTTGTAAAACGTATTTCAGTTAAAAAGGAAATGAACCCAGCTTCTTGCATAGAAACCATTATAAATGTTGCGTTCATATTCTGGGCTCATCTGCTCGCCTATATAGTATACGCAGCTTAAATCTGTCGTGAATATAGATGATCAGTAATGAAAGAGCAGCTTTGGTGTTACAGCTCCAGGCCCACAGATGAATAGAGTTGTGTCATTAAAGACCCCCTGAAATCACCTGAACATCACAGTTTTTTCAGTGTAAAAAAAAGCAAACCTGATGTTCGTTAATCATGCAGTTCTTCAGTTTCAACAAAGAAATATCCCGATAAACTGAGCAAAGCAACTTTTGTTCTGATCTCTGTTGAGTTTTCTTGTTGCATTCTGCTGTACTTCTCTGATTATGAAGTTGTTGAATGAGTGAAATCCTGCCGTCTGCATTTCTCCACATAATAAATGAAGCATGAATAGCCATTTGCTTCCTTTTTCCACCTTTCCTCTCAAAACACCTTCACAACTAAAACAATGCTATTAAAAACTCTTATAAAACCAAACTTCCTGTTTCAAAAGAAAGAACGTCAACACAGGACAAGAAACTACATTCACTGGTAAATGTCAAGTGTCGGCAAGTGACACATTGACTTAGACTGAAGTTTTGAAGTAGAAATAATGAAAATAGTCTTAAATTTAAAATCACAAACACATTTGAAAACGTTTTTTCAACGCTTCACACTGTTATTTGAAATAAAGATGAAATAAAACAGCAGTTTTAGATAAGTAAAAAAAAGAAAGGTTGCCTTGCCACCTGACTGAAATAAGTTGAATACAGTTATAGCTGAAATAAAACTAAAATAACGCAAAAATATATTTCAAAATATTGATAAAAACTATAATAGCATATAAATAATACTAAAATATTAGTGTGGACGGAGAGCGTTTTAAAACAAAATGTTTCACAATGTTAATGGAAATACAACAGAAATATTAGATAAAAACTTCATTTTAAATTTGCCTTACTAAAATTACTAAATGAAATAAAATTGAACTATTTTTCACAAAAGAAAATCACAAAAGCGCATAGCAAAATTGCACTAAAATTTAAATGAAAAAAAATTCGAAATATTAATAAAATTTATAATGCTATATAAAGTGTGGACAGAGTTTTAAAATGAAAACAACTTTTTAACTCTTCACAATTTTAATTAAAATAAATTTAGCTGAAATAAAACAGAAATATTAAATTAAAAAGAATTAAAATTTGTCTTACTAAAATGGCTTGTACGGAAATTACTAGAAGTACTAATAAAAGTACTAAAATTAAATTTGTATACGTTTAACTTAAAACTAATAAAAATGACAAAAGTGCATGTATACAAAACTACACTAAAATTAAAATGTGTGTAAGCCAGAGTGGAAAGAAACAGCGTTTGCAGGGCCATGTGGGATTAATGATGGAGTAGCCTATGTTTCATGGCCTCCTCTGGGTAATGGAGCAGCGATATTCCCGGACACATCCGGGGGGAAATCCCACATGCCTCTGAAAGCAATGCAAGCGCCTGGTAATGAGAGGGACCCGTGTGAGACTCCACAGCTCTTTCTCTCCGCTTCATTTGATTTCTTATTCTCTTTATGGCACTTCCACTCAGGCTCTCATTAACTGGGGTCTCGTGTTCGACACGCAGAGTTCACGAGCTTCGTCATATCCGACCTCGAGAAACATCGTGCGGAACAGAACAGAACAGAATAGAATAGAATAGAATAGAACAGAACAGAATAGAACAGAATAGAATAGAATAGAATACAGAACAGAACAGAATAGAACAGAACAGAATAAAATACAATACAATACAATATAATACAACACAACAGAATAGAACAGAACAGAATAGAACACAATAGAATAGAATAGAACAGAACAGAACAGAATAGAATAGAATAGAACAGAACAGAATAAAATACAATACAATACAATACAATATAATACAACACAACAGAATAGAACAGAACAGAACAGAATAGAATAGAACAGAACAGAACAGAATAGAATAGAACACAATAGAATAGAACACAATACAATAGAATAGAATAGAATAGAATAGAACAGAATAGAATACAACACAACACAACAGGATAGAATATAATAGAACAGAATAGAACACAATACAATAGAATAGAACAGAATAGAATAGAACAGAATACAACAAAACAGAACAGAATAGAATAGAACAGAATACAACAAAACAGAACAGAATAGAATAGAACAGAATAGAACACAACAGAATAGAATAGAACAAAATAGAATAGAACACAATACAATACAATAGAACATAATAGAATAGAACAGAATACAACACAACAGAACAGAACAGAATAGAACAGAATACAATAGAACAGAATACAATAGAACAGAATAACATAGAACACTTTATTGTCATTGCATTTAAAATACAACTAAATTGCGAATGCCCGTCCACATAAAGCTGGAGAAGCTCCACTAACAACTGCTGATGTGCATCACGTGACGATCGTTCGGGATTAAACAGTGTTGTTATCGTTAACAAATACTAAAACTATTAAAAACATTAAATGAAATAATGTTTCATTAGTAGTCATTTTAAAAGTTCCTCTGGCAACTAAGTAAGTTAGTATTAGTATTAGTATTAGTCAACTATAAGTTGAAGTACACAATTACAAACTCATACAAACAAACAATTTATAAATAATTCTATAAAACTATTAAAAACAAAAGATAATAAATATGGCAAAAGCACAAACTTACTAATACTTCATCTACAACTATTCAAAGCATTTTTGAATACTGAAATAAAGCTTAAATATTAATATTTTAATACAAAAATAATCAAAATTTTAATTACCATGGCCACTAACTGAAATAACTTGAAGTACTAAAACTACTAACTGATATAAAACAAACAATTTAGAAATATTTCTATTATCTGTTAAACTATACTAAGAAAAATGACAAAAGCACAAATTTACTGATAATTAAAAACTATTAAAAACATTTCTGTTAACTGAAATAAACCTAAAAAATTAAATATAAATATTATATTAAAAATAGAATTACTGAAAATAAATAACATTTTTAAATTCTAATTTTTTATTTAAATAAAATAAAAACTGAAATAAAAAAAGCAATTTAGAATTATTTCTATTAAACAAATAAAAATGAAATGAAGACAAAATGACTAATAATTACACTAAAAGTTATAATGAAAACCCTATGGTTCTTGACTCAATTTCAATTAAATTTTAAATAAATTGAAAAATGAATTAAAAGTAAATCCATAAAATTATCCCATGATAGGAACCCTTTACAGTCTTATAAATAAAGGGGTTTTTCACAGTGATCAGTTTTTCTTAGTGTGAAGAACATTTGGAAATATAAAGAACCTTTTGTGGAATAAAAACATTCAAGGTTCTCAACGGAACCAACGCCGCCAATAAAGAGCCTTTATTTTTAAAGGTCTCTGCAGTCACATTAATTGAAACTTCTATTATGTAAATATGGTGTTTCACACAATATCTATTGTTTTAATTACTTAGATGTTTCTAAGTAAAGCATATACTTTTAAACGTGTGGTTTCATTCAATGTTATATTGTTTGAGTGAAATGTATTGCAAAGGAATCTTAAACTAAATAGATATTACTCAACCTTTTACTAGCCAAGTTAAAATTCCTTATTTTCTTTGTTACTTTAACTTAACTTGGTTAAGTAGAGTTTACTTAATTCCAAATGTGAAATTTACTTAAAAAATATGCATGTGAAATTTACTTCAAAAATATGTGTGCAAAAACTTGCCAAATAAAAATTAAATGAATTTTACTTATTGTTGTTTTTTCAGAGTAGAACCTTTTCTTCTCAGAGTGTGGCATCTGAGCCGGTTCTAAATGCACTAATTACGTGTGTTTATTCTGAAGACAACTGCTAATATAATGTGCTATGAATGTATTTCCACTGCTTGAGCTGAAATGTGGAAGGAATAATAATATCACCATCCAAACAGCCCGAGGCGATATAAACGCACCTTACGCTTGAGCCAGAATTCCCCTCACATGTGTATGATATCATGCCATTGATGAAAATACATATTTTCAAAAGCTTGCTTGTGTAGAGGTCTTCTTTTGTTCCCGATGCTAAAGCTACGCAGACTCGGACTCAACGCCGCAGCTTTTTTTCTTAGGGGAAATAATTAGCATAATGGAAATGAGGTTTGCGTTGGGTCGGCGAGCTCCTCGCAGCGGAGTGGAAGAACTCAATCAGATAAAGGCCAAACTAAGCTTCTCTGGGAGAAGAGACGCTCCCTCGTTCTTCTGCTGTTCTCACCGCAGAGAAGAGAGGAAAACACATCAGCCGACCCGCTTCACTCATCTGGACATCAACTGGACACAATATTACAGAAACACACACACATACTGTACATTTCATTAAGATGGACGGACAGACGGATGGAGGGAGTGATAGAACGAATGATAGAAGGATAAAACGAACGCTAGAATGAAAGATCTAATGATAGAACGATAGATAGGACTATCAAAGAATAGATAGAACGAGAGAAAGAACGATAGGCAAAATGATAGAACAACAGAACGAGATAGAACGAACAATAGAAAGAATGATAGAACGATAGATAGAATAGAAAGAACGATAGAAAGATAGAAAGAATGATAGAACGATAAAACGAACGCTAGAATGGCAGATTTAATGATAGTACGATAGATAGGACTATCAAACAATAGACAGAACGATAGATAGAATGATAGAAATAACAATAGAACAATAGAAAGAATGATAGAATGATAGATATAATGATAGAAAGAATGATAGATAGAATGAGAGAAAAAACAATAGACAGAACGATAGACAGAATGATATAATAATAGAATGATAGACCGATAGAACGAACAAATAAGAGAGAAAGAACGGTAGGCAAAACGATAGAACAATAGATAGAACGAACAATAGAAAGAATGATGGAATGATAGATAGAACTGATAGAAAGAACGAGAGAAAGAACGGTAGGCAAAACGAACAATAGAAAGAATGATAGAACGATAGATAGAATAGAAAGAACGATAGAAAGATAGAAAGAATGAAAGAACGATAGAACGATAGAACGATAGAACGAACAATAGAAAGAATGATAGAACAATAGAACGAGATAGAATGAACTATAGAAAGAATGATAGAACAATAGAACGAGATAGAACGAACAATAGAAAGAATTATAGAACGATAGATAGAATAGAAAGAACGATAGAAAGATAGAAAGAATGATAGAACGATAAAACGAACGCTAGAATGGCAGATTTGATGATAGTACGATAGATAGGACTATCAAACAATAGACAGAACGATAGATAGAATGATAGAAATAACAATAGAACAATAGAAAGAATGATAGAATGATAGAAAGAATGATAGAATGATAGAATGATAGAATGCACAATAGAAAGAATGATAGAATGATAGAACGATAGATAGAATGATAGAAAGAATGATAGAATGATAGATAGAATGATAGAATGATAGAATGCACAATAGAAAGAATAATAGAATGATAGATAGAATGATAGAAAGAATGATAGAATGATAGATAGAATGAGAGAAAGAACAATAGACAGAACGATAGACAGAATGATATAATAATAGAATGATAGACCGATAGAACGAACAAGAGATAAAATGATGGACAGAACGATAGATAGAACGAGAGAAAGAACGACAGAACTGAAGAACGACGATAGAGCAACGGACGATGTATGTCTGGTTGTCAGTGAACGAGAAGCTCCATTTTGTTCAGAATGAAATATCTTCAATACATTTTATCTTTAATAAGAAACAGGTGAGAATAAACCGTCTCCATGACTACGGTTCGTTCACACAGCAAACACTCGAACTACGACTTCAGAAGTGGGAAGTGGGAAATTCCCGATTGCATATGAAGCAAAAGGGGCTTTTTTCCAGTTTCAACTTCATAAAGTTCAACTCTTCATTAAGAGAGTCAATCAGACGAGGTTTCAGACTAATCAGGTGTAGATGATCAGAGCAATGAGCTGGACATCTGTGACACATCTGACTAATCAAACAGAGAGTGTCTCAGGTACATTCAATTATGAAAGAAGAAATCCTACATGGTGAAATAATCTCCAGGACAGAACTGCATTTAACTTTATTAACTCAATGACCTCTGAACTCTATAGAGCTCGATTATAATAAACGGTTGAAGACAAACACACAGTTATAAAGACGTTCACTGTCCTCTTTAATTCACTCCTACTGATCAGAATCTGCACATGCAACACCTTACATAGAAACTATCATTTTTACTTTAACACTGGATAAGCATCTTAAAATAAAGTTAGAGCCTCTAACAGTCACACCGATGATGAACAGATCCAGTGGTCCAGTACAACACACACACACACACACACAGCACTGTGTTTACAGCAGAACACAGGAGTAAGGGATGGATGAAGTTCATTCATTTGTTTTTATGGTTCCTCCAGGTGCAGCGGCACACACACACACACACACAGAGAGAGAGAGAGAGCTGGTCACACACTGGATTAATACACACAACTGAACATCAGTTTAAAGTACAAGAGCTCAGAACAATAAATCATAAAGCTCGACAGAAACTCAATAAAGAGACCAAACTAACGCTAATAAACACTGAAGCACTGGACGGCGTATTACTTTAAACTGCTTAAACTCTAGTCTAAACTCTACACACAAAACACACACACAACATGCAAAACGTCACACATCTCTTGCAAAAGCAAACACTTCATTCAAAACTATTTCAACTATTCTGAAAATTGTGTTTTTGCATAGTAACTCTACACACAAACCATTATAACTCTACACACAAACCAGTATAACTCTACACACAAACAGTTTTTAACTCTACACACACACCATTAAAACTCTACACACAAACCAGTATAACTCTACACACAAACCATTATAACTCTACACACAAACCATTATAACTCTACACACTCACCATTAAAACTCTACACACAAACCAGTATAACACACAAACCGTAAAACGCTACACACAAACCATTCAAACTCTACACACACACACACACATTAAAACTCTACACAAAAACCTTTAAAACTCTACACACAACTCTACACAGAAACCATTAAAATTCTACACAAAACTATACATACAAAATATTAAAACTCTACACACAAACCATTAAAACTCTACACACAAACCATTAAAACTCTACACACAAACCATTAAAATTCTACACAAAACTCTACATACAAAATATTAAAACTCTACATACAAACCATTATAACTCTACACACAAACCATTAAAACTCTACATACAAACCATTATAACTCTACACACAAACCATTAAAACTCTACATACAAACCATTAAAACTCTACACACAAACTATTAAAATTCTACACACAAACCATTAAAGCTCTACACACAAACCATTAAAACTCTACATACAAACCATTATAACTCTACATACAAACCATTATAACTTTATACACAAACCATTAAAACTCTACATACAACCCATTATAACTCTACTCACAAACCATTAAAACTTTACATACAAACCAATAAAACTCTACACACAAACCATTAAAGCTCTACACACAAACCATTTAAGCTCTACACACAAACCATTTAAGCTCTCCACACAAACCATTATAACTCTACTCACAAACCATTAAAACTCTACATACAAACCATTATAACTCTACACACAAACCATTATAACTCTACACACAAACCATAAAACTCTACATACAAACCATTATAACTCTACACACAAACCATTAAAACTCTACATACAAACCATTAAAACTCTACATACAAACCAATAAAACTCTACACACAAACTATTAAAATTCTACACACAAACCATTAAAGCTCTACACACAAACCATTAAAACTCTACATACAAACCATTATAACTCTACATACAAACCATTATAACTTTATACACAAACCATTAAAACTCTACATACAATCCATTATAACTCTACTCACAAACCATTAAAACTTTACATACAAACCAATAAAACTCTACACACAAACCATTAAAGCTCTACACACAAACCATTTAAGCTCTACACACAAACCATTTAAGCTCTCCACACAAACCATTATAACTCTACTCACAAACCATTAAAACTCTACATACAAACCATTATAACTCTACACACAAACCATTATAACTCTACACACAAACCATAAAACTCTACATACAAACCATTATAACTCTACACACAAACCATTAAAACTCTACATACAAACCATTAAAACTCTACACACAAACCATTAAAGCTCTACACAAACCATTTAAGCTCTACACACAAACCATTAAAGCTCTACACACAAACCATTAAAACTCTACACACAAACCATTTAAGCTCTACACACAAACCATTCAAGCTCTACACACAAACCATTAAGGCTCTACACACAAACCATTTAAACTCTACACACAAACCATTAAAGCTCTACACACAAACCATTTAAGCTCCACACACAAACCATTAAAGCTCTACACACAAACCATTAAAACTCTACACACAAACCATTAAAACTCTACACACAAACCATTTAAGCTCTACACACAAACCATTAAGGCTCTACACACAAACCATTTAAGCTCTACACACAAACCATTAAGGCTCTACACACAAACCATTTAAGCTCTACACACAAACCATTAAAGCTCTACACACAAACCATTTAAGCTCTACACACAAACCATTAAAGCTCTACACACAAACCATTAAAACTACACACAAACCATTAAAACTCTACACACAAACCATTAAAACTCTACACACAAACCATTAAAGCTCTACACACAAACCATTTAAGCTCTACACACAAACCATTAAAGCTCTACACACAAACCATTAAAACTACACACAAACCATTAAAACTCTACACACAAACCATTAAAACTCTACACACAAACCATTTAAGCTCTACACACAAACCATTAAAGCTCTACACACAAACCATTTAAGCTCTACACACAAACCATTAAAGCTCTACACACAAACCATTAATACTCTACACACAAACCATTAAAACTCTACACACAAACCATTAAAACTCTACACACAAACCATTTAAGCTCTACACACAAACCATTAAGGCTCTACACACAAATCATTTAAGCTCTACACACAAACCATTAAAGCTCTACACACAAACCATTTAAGCTCTACACACAAACCATCAAGGCTCTACACACAAACCTACATTTCCCATCATTCTCTGTGCACAAGAATTAGAAAATATACAGATAAAGCATCAGTTTAGGAGAAAATGCACAACTGTTGCTCTGCATTTTATTGCATTCCCACTAATAAATAACAAATAGTTTTCATTTTTTAACATAATTTTATGTGAAGAGACAAAGATACCAAATGTGAAGAGACCAAACTAAGAAGAAGAACACATGATGTGATGATGGTCAACAACTACTGCACTAATCAGCACATCTGAAAACACACTGAAGCTCACGGAAGAACTCTACTCAGAAGCAAATTAATAAAGCTCGTAATTCAGAAATTTCCCAGTTGGTTACTCACACAGTCTTCTGGAGAGAAGTCAGTGGACTCGGCGGCCATCTTGGAACAGTCCCAGGCTGCAACTTTCCATTAGTGCACTGCACACTACAAAGGGCGTGAAGTCATCCAAGAGGTCAAAGACCTGTCAATCAAAAACAGTTTTTTTTATTGTTTGCATGTATCTATTTATTTATTTGTACACATTATGCAAATATTTATTTATACATCCCCAGAATTTATTAATTTTATCAGTTGAATTTTAGTAAGAATTGAGATTGAGATATTGAGTTTTTTAAATATTTAGTTATAGCGCCACCTATGGTCCGATCTCCATGAAACTTGGCACGCTTCCTCAGCATGTTATGACACATATGCTCATCAATTTTCGTGAAGTTCTGAGTTTTCCTTTAGGATTTATAGGCTTTTGAGTGTATTTTGTTACGTCCCTTTTCTATGACCCTGTTACAGCCACACAAATGCAAAAGATCAACTTTTCTTCCGATAATTATTGATCTAGAGAGTCCAGAGGATTGCCCTTTTCATGATTAGAAGGAGAGATGGAGACCCGACAGGGGCGGACTGGCCATCTGGAGCACCGGGACTTTTCCCAGTGGGCCGCTGGCCAATGTGGGCTGGCCCGGTACATAAAAAATATATATATAAAAAAAAGAAGGAAATCATAATATTACATTTCTTTTCTACGCAAATAGATGAGGGAATCGATTGCGTGGGCGCAGCCGACAAGGAGTGTGTTTCGTGTGCAAGCACGTGAGTGTATTGCCCTCCCTCCCTGTTAAGTTTGGTCCACTCCATTGCGAATCTTGAAACACGCCCTCTTTCACGTCCTGGAAACACACCAAGCCCAACGCCGATGAACTAGCGCAGAATCAGATGAAAGCCGACTGTGTTGCGCGTTCTGCGCCTGCGTGTAAATGAGATAACTGTCTATTTCTGCAGATATATTCGTCTATATTCGTCATTCAAAAAGAGAAACCGACGCTGCCGGCTGCAGATACACACCGCAAATAAAGCAGTGCGTGCTTACCGTTTCGCATTTCAATCCTGCTAAACACTTTCTTTATTCCACTCCGCTCATGTTAAAGGTGCTCTATGTAACTTTTAGCGGCCTCTAGTGGTGATGGTTCAGATTGCAACCAAATTTTACAAGAGCGCTCGTGCTCGAACTCATAGACAATACCGTCTATTACGCAAATATCTCGGCGAATACTAGACGGATTCGGCGAGCACCGAGCTCGTTGGGACCATCTAGTCGAGCTGAAAAGAACCATATAAGTTCCATAGTTTGTGGTGGTGTTTTCGCGGAGATATTAGCAGAAAACCATCGGGCGCGCTGCAAAATTGCGGACGCCGGTGACGTCACGATCTCAGAAGAAAATCGCTCGTATCTCTGGAACGCAAAGACCCAGAGAGCTCAAATTCGGGGGAGGAGGTCCCAGGGGAACCCTTGCCCGAACGCTAGAGTGGCGGGCCTCGGGGACGCCCCCTACCGGATCGCCGTTCGCTGGGACCCCCGATTTCGAACGGCGATAACTCGGGGAGCCGGGCGAGTTGGACCTCGGGGGTGGGCTCGTTCGAAAGGCCCCGTCCAGCACTACGAACGATTCGAGTCTTGGGAATATTGATCAAAGATTGACCGAGATATAAGCCGAAAAACGTGCGCCTTTAACCGGATGTAACTCCCTGACCGTCTACAATAGACTGTATATAAGGAGAGAGGCTCGGGAGCGCGCATGCACGTCACATCCGGTGGATTTCGCGGTAAATCCGACCCGGAGACTTCACATAGAAATAGGAATACTGGCCTTCAAAGGTAATAGAACTCTACAAGTGGATCATTTTAATGAGTGATTACAACCCCTTCACACACAGGCAATAAAAAAAGGATTCATTTTAGTAGAAAAGTTACATAGAGCACCTTTAATATTTAAATATTCGCCAAGGAACACTCAGGTAATATGACGTAACATTAGAACAGCCTCTATCTGTGCTGTTTTGACTTCTTTGCTCGCTGTTTTGCTGTTATTCTCGTGCAGTGCACTGACTCGTTCACTAAGCTGAACAGCCAATCAGAGTTCCCTCTTTCACCGACATGTCGAATCGGCCGGAAAAAAGCCGACGAGGACCAATTTCAGCCGACGGTTAAAAAAGGCATGAGAGGTAGATGCTGTGAAATGCTTCAAATTAACAGATAATACATTTGGCGCGAAGAGTAGCAGTTCAACAGGCTCTGACGGCTCTAGCTCCCCCTGACTAGCTGATGCTGTCTTGATAGTTTTATATGTTGTGTGTATTAATGTTCTTCTGTTTGTTTCCCTTTGGTTTTACAAATATGACCAAATATATGTTGTGTTACTTAAAATAAATATCATTTATTTTTGTATTGTGTTATATTTTTATGCTATAAGTGGTGTTAAAAATATTCTGCACATTAATGGGCCAATGTGTTATGATTTGGGATGTGGTGGGCTGCTGTGGGCCAGAAAGTCCAGGGCCACTTTTTGGTCCCAGTCCGCCCCTGAGACCCGATATAGATAATCACAATTAAAGAGTTCATTCCATTGAGCAGAAGTTCATGCGTGGATCGAGTGGAGGGAACGTCTGCTGTCGTTCATGAGAAACGGATAATAAAGACAAGAATAACAGTATGAGCTGCAGAAGTGAGAGTCGAGACAGAAACTCAAACATGTCTTTCATTCAGCAGACGAACACTGAGCTTGTGTTTAATACATCATACCGTCAAGCCCTATTCGGACGGGACTTTGTTTTCTCACACATTTGAAAGCTCTTTTGGCTTGGGCTAGTAAGCAGCCACCTAGCAACCATCCAGACCTCCCTAGCAACCCTGAAAAGATGCTCTTCCCATCAGCCATGAAGATCGTAACGCCTCGAGACAGCCCGTGTTCATCATGTGATCCTCCGTGTCTCGGCCTCTGTTCACTGCCTCGTTCTTCATCAGGATTCATAGTTCAGCATCAGGTCTGTCACATCATTTCCTGCATCAGATGCGAAACTATCAAGACAACAGTGTGTCTCTGTCCTGGAGTTGAACGGGAAGCACAGGAAAGAGTTCTGAATCCCCCTCGCAATCCACATTTTTCTGGAGGATTTGAATATTTTACTGACTGATGAAATTTAGCCTCCATGCAAATTGATTTGGTTTTCAAATTTCTCCACGGGATCTGGTGAGTAAGCCGCTAACATGGCTGGCAGCCGCGAGGATTGCTGTGTGTGTGTCGTCTCTCTGCATCTCACACACACACCTCAGTTTATATGCAGAAGGAGATGCGCGTGTTTGCTTAGCATTCGGTTTAGCATTATAAAGCATACAACGAATCCTATACTCTAACATTAACAAAGATTAACAAATACCGTGACAGATGTATTGTTCATGGTTAGATCATGTTAGTTAATACATTAACAAAAATGAACAATTAACAAATGAAACCTTATTGTAAAGTTATTCCTGATTAAGATGTTACGGTTTGTTTTCAAAGAAAATAAGGGCTGTGTTGATGCATTGGTTGATCTTTTCACTTTATTATTCATCAGACTTACATGAAACGGTGATATTTTATATTTTAAAAAAATATTTTCTTATTTATAAATAAAACATAATAATAGGCCCATTTGCTGTTGGCTCCTCTCTTGCATTATTTAAAGTGAAGATGTTCCTCCCCAGACACAGACCTAGTGCCATATCTGGTACACACACACACACACACACACACACACAGACACACACACACACACATCAGGTCTCAAAAACGTTAGCAGAAAAACAATTTATATATCATTAATGGAACGTTGTTGTGATGTAAGTTCAAGATTTTTAAATGTTACAACTTGTTTCGGAATGTAACATTCAAAAGTAACGTTAGTGTTTGAAGAATGATGAAATGGAATGTTCCCTTACCTTTCGCATAAACGTTTTTAAAACAGAGAACATTCAGAATAAACGTTTACGTAACATAATGGGAACGTTAGCAAAACGTTCTTAGAACATATTTTTGTTAGCCGTTACCCTGTAAAAAAGGTTTTTGCGTAGTTGTAAATAAAGATCATTGATGTACGTTTTACAAGAAAACACTATTTCATTACTAGTAATTTCTGAGTGAAAAATGCTTCTGCACCAATTTTTTTTCCCCAGTGTAACAAAAATGTTGAGTTTATAACAAAAATCATACTTATTTCCCTGATTTTTCTAGTCACTTCCCTTGACATTGCAATAATGATTATTCCTCCTCTCTTGAACTATTAAAAGTGTAGATGTGTTTTTCTGCTCATCCTGATCCTTCATAAGCACTACAGCTAATAAATTGAAGTGAAATACACTGTAAAATATTTGGTGTGGGACTTACTTTGAAACAATTTTCACTCGGAAACTGCTTACAACAACGATTACAAAGAAACACATTGAATGAAACATGAACGTTTCAAGTAGAAAAACTGAAATGGTATTTTTACACCAATTAACTTTGTTTTATTTACAACTTCGAACTTTTCAGTATAAAAAATGATCCTCCCAAAGTACCAGCAGCGAGTTTTAGCGACCCACTGAACACACGTCAGATCCTTTCAGGAACGTTTTGGGAAGAAGTTTCGAAACTGTGTGTATTTGAGGCTTGGGATTTCATTGTTTACTGCTCCTCTTCTTTCACGACGCTCACACCGGCCGCTGTCTCTGTGTTCTGCTCAACAGATGGAGGGTGCAGTTGGTCTACATTAGCAGCTTAATCTACATGGAGCGCTCAGAGAAACAAAGCAACACATTAGTTGTGTGCGAACGCTTTCTCCGATGGGTACTAGAGTTCTGCAAACACACACAAGACCCCGTCTGCTTATTCCCCATCTGTTCTGAGTGACGTCGCGACGAGGTCTTTTATATGGAAAACAGGTCTTATATTACCACCTGAGCGACAGATCGGAGACTGAAGGCAGCTCTGCGCCGACCCATTAGAATGAACGATTCTGACATTTTATTAATAGAGACGCTGTCAGAGAGCGGCGATGAGGTTTTTATATTCAATAATACCAACCCGAATATGATTACACACACCGGACAGAGTGACACAATAATCTGGCGGAGCGGAGAAGGGTGTAAAAATAAATGTATGCATATTCCTCCAGTCGCTACTAATTGATGTTCTCGCCTCATGAAAGTCAGAAAACAACTTTCCTCTCATTCCACGTATGCTGTTTTGAAGATCTTCACACTTTACGGCTTGTTTATTGATTGACTGCATGCAAATTGCAAATATCACACACCCTCTGCAGCACTATCAAGAGTTTTTAACAAAATTCTCATTATTTGCATGATTTTTAAATTGCCAGGATGATTAGTCGCATCCAAAATAAAAGTGTGTGTTTACATAATATATGTGTTTGCATGTTTATACTGTATATATATTTATACACAATTTATATTAAATATTCTATATATATATATATATATATATATATAAAACAAAATTCTTAAATATATACATGCATGTATTTATATACAACATAATTATACACTGTACACACATATATATTATGTAAACACAAACTTTATTTTGGATGCGATTAATCGTTGCCCAGCATTAATTGACAGTTATTTCCCTCTCTACAATTTTCGTTCAGAAATTGTTAGTAGATTTCCAAATAATTATAAAGAAATGGCAAGTGACACATTGAATTAAACGTGAAATTTTGAAGTAGAAATGCTCAAGTTGTATTTTCTTGGAAAAAGTACTCCAAAAAGTTACATTTACAACTTTTTGCACATTTTTCACAGGGTATTTTCCTTACTGTAATCACAATAATAAATCGGACTAATTACATTTTCATTGCTATACTTGCATTGCTTTTTAAATTACATCACAAATTGAGGTAGCAAATAGGATACAGAATTGCTATTTCAATGTAAGGAAGTGCATTCCTATTATCACTGTAAAGCTGCTTTAAAACTATCTATATTGTTAAAATCGCTATTTAAATGAAAGTGACATTCAAAGATATTTGCATTTTTAACAAGGTAACAATTTTGAATGTTGGCTTTTTAGCTTAAATATTTATAGGCCTTACAGAAGAGAATGATAAATAAATAAACAGGGTTTACATATTTTGCATTAGCAAATGCAAGTTGATGCCCTTGTGTTTAATTTAAAGTGTTTTGAAATTACTTTTAGTATGTGATAATGCAGCGATTGTGAGTTAATCACCATAAGGAGCCTGTGAGCGGATGTTAGTCAGGTGCAGCATTTGTCATGCACAATAGTTAGGTCTGGATTTAATGCATGTTTGGTTCAGGTCTGACCTCTCAGTAGGTCCTTCAGGGTGTTGTGGAGGGGTGAGGTGTCTAAGACCCAACAACTAGCTACTGGAGTGCCTCAGGGCTCAGTGCTGGGACCGCTTCTCTTCTACATCTACATGTCATCACTAGGATCTGTCATTCAGAAACATGGTTTATCCCATCACTGTTATCATCTAGCTACTGGAGTACCTCAGGGCTCAGTGCTGGGACCGCTTCTCCTCTACATCTACATGTCTTCACTAGGATCTGTCATTCAGAAACATGTTTTTCCCATCACTGTTATCATCTAGCTTCCGGAGTGCCTCAGGGCTCAGTGCTGGGGCCGCTTCTCTTCTCCATCTACATGTCTTCACTAGGATCGGTCATTCAGAAACATGGTTTCTCCCATCACTGTTATCATCTAGCTACTGGAGTGCCTCAGGGCTCAGTGCTTGGGCCGCTTCTCCTCTACATCTACATGTCTTCACTAGGATCTGTCATTCAGAAACATGTTTTTCCCATCACTGTTATCATCTAGCTACTGGAGTGCCTCAGGGCTCAGTGCTGGGACCGCTTCTCTTCTACATCTACATGTCTTCACTAGGATCTGTCATTCAGAAACATGGTTTATCCCATCACTGTTATCATCTAGCTACTGGAGTGCCTCAGGGCTCAGTGCTGGGACCACTTCTCTTCTCCATCTACATGTCATCACTAGGATCTGTCATTCAGAAACATGGTTTTTCCAATCACTGTTATCATCTAGCTACTGGAGTGCCTCAGGGCTCAGTGCTTGGGCCGCTTCTCTTCTACATCTACATGTCATCACTAGGATCTGTCATTCAGAAACATGGTTTTTCCCATCACTGTTATCATCTAGCTACTGGAGTGCCTCAGGGCTCAGTGCTTGGGCCGCTTCTCTTCTACATCTACATGTCATCACTAGGATCTGTCATTCAGAAACATGGTATTTCCCATCACTGTTATCATCTAGCTACTGGAGTGCCTCAGGGCTCAGTGCTGGGACCACTTCTCTTCTCTATCTACATGTCATCACTAGGATCTGTCATTCAGAAACATGGTTTCTCCCATCACTGTTATCATCTAGCTACTGGAGTGCCTCAGGGCTCAGTGCTGGGACCGCTTATCTTCTCCATCTACATGTCTTCACTAGGATCTGTCATTCAGAAACATGGTTTTCCCATCACTGTTATCATCTAGCTACTGGAGTGCCTCAGGGCTCAGTGCTGGGGCCGCTTCTCTTCTACATCTACATGTCTTCACTAGGATCTGTCATTCAGAAACATGGTTTTTCCCATCACTGTTATCATCTAGCTACTGGAGTGCCTCAGGGCTCAGTGCTGGGACCGCTTCTCTTCTACATCTACATGTCTTCACTAGGATCTGTCATTCAGAAACATGGTTTATCCCATCACTGTTATCATCTAGCTACTGGAGTGCCTCAGGGCTCAATGCTGGGACCACTTCTCCTCTACATCTACATGTCTTCACTAGGATCTGTCATTCAGAAACATGGTTTCTCCCATCACTGTTATCATCTAGCTACTGGAGTGCCTCAGGGCTCAGTGCTGGGACCGCTTCTCTTCTACATCGACATGTCTTCACTAGGATCTGTCATTCAGAAACATGGTTTTTCCCATCACTGTTATCATCTAGCTACTGGAGTGCCTCAGGGCTCAGTGCTGGGACCGCTTCTCTTCTCCATCTACATGTCATCACTAGGATCTGTCATTCAGAAACATGGTTTCTCCCATCACTGTTATCATCTAGCTACTGGAGTGCCTCAGGGCTCAGTGCTGGGACCGCTTCTCTTCTACATCGACATGTCTTCACTAGGATCTGTCATTCAGAAACATGGTTTTTCCCATCACTGTTATCATCTAGCTACTGGAGTGCCTCAGGGCTCAATGCTGGGACCACTTCTCCTCTACATCTACATGTCTTCACTAGGATCTGTCATTCAGAAACATGGTTTCTCCCATCACTGTTATCATCTAGCTACTGGAGTGCCTCAGGGCTCAGTGCTGGGACCGCTTCTCTTCTACATCGACATGTCTTCACTAGGATCTGTCATTCAGAAACATGGTTTTTCCCATCACTGTTATCATCTAGCTACTGGAGTGCCTCAGGGCTCAGTGCTGGGACCGCTTCTCTTCTCCATCTACATGTCATCACTAGGATCTGTCATTCAGAAACATGGTTTCTCCCATCACTGTTATCATCTAGCTACTGGAGTGCCTCAGGGCTCAGTGCTGGGACCGCTTCTCTTCTACATCGACATGTCTTCACTAGGATCTGTCATTCAGAAACATGGTTTTTCCCATCACTGTTATCATCTAGCTACTGGAGTGCCTCAGGGCTCAGTGCTGGGGCCGCTTCTCTTCTACATCTACATGTCATCACTAGGATCTGTCATTCAGAAACATGGTTTTTCCCATCACTGTTATCATCTAGCTACTGGAGTGCCTCAGGGCTCAGTGCTGGGACCGCTTATCTTCTCCATCTACATGTCTTCACTAGGATCTGTCATTCAGAAACATGGTTTTTCCCATCACTGTTATCATCTAGCTACTGGAGTGCCTCAGGGCTCAGTGCTGGGACCGCTTCTCTTCTACATCTACATGTCTTCACTAGGATCTGTCATTCAGAAACATGGTTTTTCCCATCACTGTTATCATCTAGCTACTGGAGTGCCTCAGGACTCAGTGCTGGGACCGCTTCTCTTCTACATCTACATGTCTTCACTAGGATCTGTCATTCAGAAACATGGTTTATCCCATCACTGTTATCATCTAGCTACTGGAGTGCCTCAGGGCTCAGTGCTGGGACCGCTTCTCCTCTACATCTACATGTCTTCATTAGGATCTGTCATTCAAAAACATGTTTTTTCCCATCACTGTTATCATCTAGCTACTGGAGTGCCTCAGGGCTCAGTGCTGGGACCGCTTCTCCTCTACATCTACATGTCTTCATTAGGATCTGTCATTCAAAAACATGTTTTTTCCCATCACTGTTATCATCTAGCTACTGGAGTGCCTCAGGGCTCAGTGCTGGGACCGCTTCTCCTCTACATCTACATGTCTTCACTAGGATCTGTCATTCAAAAACATGTTTTTTCCCATCACTGTTATCATCTAGCTACTGGAGTGCCTCAGGGCTCAGTGCTGGGACCGCTTCTCCTCTACATCTACATGTCTTCACTAGGATCTGTCATTCAGAAACATGGTTTATCCCATCACTGTTATCATCTAGCTACTGGAGTGCCTCAGGGCTCAGTGCTGGGACCGCTTCTCTTCTACATCTACATGTCATCACTAGGATCTGTCATTCAGAAACATGGTTTATCCCATCACTGTTATCATCTAGCTACTGGAGTGCCTCAGGGCTCAGTGCTGGGACCGCTTCTCTTCTACATCTACATGTCATCACTAGTGTCTGTCATTCAGAAACATGGTTTTTCCCATCACTGTTATCATCTAGCTACTGGAGTGCCTCAGGGCTCAGTGCTGGGACCGCTTCTCTTCTACATCTACATGTCATCACTAGGATCTGTCATTCAGAAACATGGTTTATCCCATCACTGTTATCATCTAGCTACTGGAGTGCCTCAGGGCTCAGTGCTGGGACCGCTTCTCTTCTCCATCTACATGTCATCACTAGAATCTGTCATTCAGAAACATGGTTTATCCCATCACTGTTATCATCTAGCTACTGGAGTGCCTCAGGGCTCAGTGCTGGGACCGCTTCTCTTCTACATCTACATGTCATCACTAGAATCTGTCATTCAGAAACATGGTTTATCCCATCACTGTTATCATCTAGCTACTGGAGTGCCTCAGGACTCAGATTAGTTAACTAGCCAATTGTGTTGAGTGTGTGTTAAGAGTTGTGTTGCTTGGAATGAGTTTTGCAGGTGATGTGAACTGTGTAGCTCAGGTGACTGATGGTAGTGCAGACTGTAGATAGTTTTGCACATGTAGCTCCAGTTGTGCTCACTGTCGTTTAGCAATCGAAAAAAACTGTAATACTAACACACTGTACTATATATCTATTTAAAAAACACCTTCCCACACTAACTGGGACTGATCACAGCACTTACATATTATTGCCCTATTGTTGGTTTGATTGCTCCTATTACTCTTCTCCTTGGTAATTTGCTTTAGATAAAAGTGTATGCTAAATGAAATGTAAATGTAATTTAATAAATAAAGACAGAAAACCAGCATGAGTGTCTGTAATTGTATGTATGAGTCAGATTTGCCTTGCTGTCGCCACTGGCGTGTAACATACACACACACACATATACGAGGCTTTACAGCACTGCAGAGCGGATCAGCACACAGCAGGGATGTTGCCTTTATACACTGTATATTTATGAATATTCTATCATGGCTTTTAACTTCAGCACATGCGGGCAGGAACGCAGCAGTGGTTTGGAACCGGACCGGATTCTAATGTTGCATTCTGCTTATATAATGCATCTTACATAATACACTTGGTGATGGTTAAAGTTCTTTCACCAGTGATTGAATGGAGTTAATTTCTAATAGGTTTGAAGCTTCATGTGCGTCATGCAGTATTCAGGTCAGTTTACATCAGGGGTCTAACAACGCCTCAGAAAATATAAATATTTCATTGTATGGGGTCCATTATCAAGCATATTTACTGTAATTCTCTGTACTGACAGAGCAGAATGTACTACAACCAGATGTACTGGATAAATAAAATAACAAAGGGGATGAATACTTTTGTTTTAGCTTTAATATCTTTACAGGGAGTAAATTTAGAGACAATCGTTTATCAGAGAGTTTTAAGCACATTTTGATAATTTTTTCCCCATATATTAAGTAATTTAAATTTCACGCTATATTTCCTTTTCACATCAACCTTCTATGTTGTAAAGTATAAAAACAGCCGTATGATCTCGTTGGCGAGTCTGAAGACGGTGTGCACCAGGCTGGCAGTGAGGCAGGTGTTGAGTTCAGTGGTGTGTGTGTGTGTGTGTGTATGCGTGAGTGTGTGTGCGTGTGTGTGTGTGTGACGCAGGTGCAGTGTGTTGCACTGCTGCTTCTCTGAACACTTCAATTCCCATGCAGTGCTGTGTTCCTGTTCACACACCCCAACAAACTGTGTGATTGTAGACACTCTATATAGAACACTAGAGTTCTTGGCTCAGTTTTTAAACAACACTTGATGCCAAAAAAGGTTTTATATTGAACCCTAGGATTCTTGACTCAATTTTAAGAAATCCTTTGTGCCAAAAAGATTCTATATGGAACGCTAGAGCTCTTGACTCAGTTTTAAAGAAGAATTGAAGCCAAAAAGGTTCTATATAGAACCATAGGGTTCTTAATACAGTTTTTAAAGAACACTTGATGCCAAAAAGGTTTTATATAGAACCCTAGGGTTCTTCTTGATACAGTTTTTAAAGAACACTTGAAGCCAAAAAGGTTTTATATAGAGAACTCTAGGGTTCTTGATACAGTTTTTAAAGAACACTTGATGCCAAAAAGGTTTTATATAGAACTCTAGGGTTCTTGATACAGTTTTTAAAGAACACTTGATGCCAAAAAGATTTTATATAGAACTCTAGGGTTCTTGATACAGTTTTTAAAGAACACTTGATGCCAAAAAGATTTTATATAGAACTCTAGGGTTCTTGACTCAATTTTAAAGAATACTTGATGCCAAAATTGTTCTATATAGAACCCTAGGGTTCTTCTTGATACAGTTTTTAAAGAACACTTGATGCCAAAAAGATTTTATATAGAACTCTAGGGTTCTTGACTCAATTTTAAGAAATTGTTTGTGCCAATAAGATTCTATATGGAACGCTAGAGCTCTTGACTCAATTTTAAAGAATACTTGATGCCAAAATTGTTCTATATAGAACCATAGGGTTCTTGATACAGTTTTTAAAGAACACTTGATGCCAAAAAGGTTTTATATAGAACTCTAGGGTTCTTGATACAGTTTTTAAAGAACACTTGATGCCAAAAAGGTTTTATATAGAACTCTAGGGTTCTTGATACAGTTTTTAAAGAACACTTGATGCCAAAAAGATTTTATATAGAACTCTAGGGTTCTTGACTCAATTTTAAAGAATACTTGATGCTAAAAGGTTTTATATAGAACCCTAGGGTTCTTCTTGATACAGTTTTTAAAGAACACTTGATGCCAAAAAGGTTTTATATAGAACTCTAGGGTTCTTGACTCAATTTTAAAGAATACTTGATGCCAAAATTGTTCTATATAGAACCCTAGGGTTCTTCTTGATACAGTTTTTAAAGAACACTTGATGCCAAAAAGATTCTATATGGAACGCTAGAGCTCTTGACTCAGTTTTAAAGAAGAATTGAAGCCAAAAAGGTTCTATATAGAACCATAGGGTTCTTGATACAGTTTTTAAAGAACACTTGATGCCAAAAAGGTTTTATATAGAACTCTAGGGTTCTTGACTCAATTTTAAAGAATACTTGATGCTAAAAGATTTTATATAGAACTCTAGGGTTCTTGACTCAATTTTAAAGAACACTTGATGCTAAAAGGTTTTATATAGAACTCTAGGGTTCTTGACTCAATTTTAAAGAATACTTGATGCTAAAAGGTTTTATATAGAAGCATAGGGTTCTTGACTCAATTTTAAAGAATACTTGATGCTAAAAGGTTTTATATAGAACTCTAGGGTTCTTGACTCAATTTTAAAGAATACTTGATGCTAAAAGGTTTTATATAGAACCATAGGGTTCTTGATACAGTTTTTAAAGAACACTTGATGCCAAAAAGGTTTTATATAGAACTCTAGGGTTCTTGCCTCAATTTTAAAGAATACTTGATGCTAAAAGGTTTTATATAGAACCATAGGGTTCTTGATACAGTTTTTAAAGAACTCTTTATGCCAAAAAGGTTCTATATAAGGAGAAATGTCTTAAATTATTACATAACACTTTATATAACCAATAAAAGGTTTCTTTGAGGTGTCTGACGGAACCCTTTAAGGTTCCTTATATAATGTTTGCTTCAACATCTCACTGTAAAAATATTTTACGTTGTAAAAGAAAGATTATTGAAGTATATTTTACAAGGAAATACCATTCCAGTCTTTATACTTCAAAATTCCCAATTTAATTCAATGTATCACTTATCGTTTCTTTGTATTTGTAAAATGTACAAGCAATGAACTACTGAAAATTGTTTCAAAGTAAATCCTACAATACATTTTTTTCAATATATAGATTGTTTGTGTACAGCTGGGTTTACTTTGCACGTTTACTGCATCATTATTTAATTGCATTGTGATTTAAAGACAACTGTGAAATGTAATACCTTATAATATATTTAATTTGGCTTGAAATTCACACACACAAAAAAGTTTGTATTTATATTTTCTGTTTTCATTTTAATTTCAGTTAATGTTTTAGTCATTTTGTTGTCATTTGTATTAGTTTTTATTTTTAAATGTCTATAGATTTTATCATTTTTTAATTTTATATTTAGTTTTAGTTATTATCAAGTTAAACTAAAGGAAAATAAGAAATGTAGCCTTGGCAAGAACTAGCTGACAAAACCTAAGGTTTAAAAAATAAATGTTATTTCAGTCACAGAATTTTTTTTTTCTTACAAGTAAAGAAAATGTGTTTTATTGTTTTAATGAACTAGAAAAAGATTTTAAACAGCTACATTGATCTTAGACATTAGTGAGATAGTGAATCGAATAAAAACACCATCAGATCAAGATTAATGCAAGAACTTTGTGATGTTTCAACCAAATTACAAATTATTTTCACATATCTTCATGTTTTTATCACTCTCATGTATAAATAATGCAATGATAGCCACATAAACATGAATACAGTTGCTGTAGAATAAATGATCATCTTTTCTGCCACCACAGCAGCCGTGCGTGCTTTAACCGTGAGTCCTGTTCATCACAGCCGCCAATAGTTCCAGCAGAGCCTCATGGGAAGGTGTTCTCTACACCCATGAGAAACTGCAGAGACTCGATCAACTGGATAATGTCTCTAATGCAATTTCTCTTTCTCAAGGGTTCAGAGCCGCGATAGAGTCCATGTCCATGATGTTGCTAGGCTTTTCTTCACCATATCCGAGTGAAACGGCTTACCGAACAAGAACTCTTCCTTTTTATTATACAAATGTGTCATTAAATGTCTACAAACTTATAAAATTGTTCCGAGATCGGGTAAAAATAATAGAGACGTCGGTTCTTGAGCTCACAGAGATCATCTGAAACCACATGACTTCCTTTGAACATAATCACTGCTTTACTGTATATACAAACTTCATTAACTGGATAAATGATTGTTTTCATATTCACGTCCACGTTCCCCATCGGTGTGTCCTTCCCTCCACTAGACCAACGAGATGTATTTATTTATGTATTCATAAGGGTAAAGAAGCAGAGGAACAAGGCCAGTGATCACATGGGAAGCTTTTAACCGAGCCGATGTGAGCATCCGACTGAATGATGCTCGTCGACGCGTGTGTGTTTATCTGAGACACAGCTGCCGGAGTGTGTGTCCCTGGACTGAAGACCGGGACAATCCGGACGGATACCGAAGAGCGAGTGATGATCATATTTCCCCATAATGAGGGGAAGCACAGCTCTTCATGGATGACATTAAAAGTCGAAATTATAACACAAGTCAAAATCTGTACATACTAAGCCATAATTGACATGTCACAATTATGAGAATTATGTCATAATTATGACATAAAAAGGAAAAATTATGAGACAAGTAAAAAAAAATGTACATACTAAGCCATATGAGAAAAGTCAAAATTATGAGATAGTCAATATTTTTACATACTAAGTCATAATTCTGAGACAAGTAAAAAAAAAAAGACATATTAAGCCATAATTATGAAAACCGGGCCATTCCGTATAGATAAAGAAGAGGACGATATATGACGATATATGACGATAATATTTGCCCATAATGATGGTCAGCAGCAGCTCTTCATGTATGACATTAAAAGTCGAAATTATATCACAAGTCAAAATTATGACATAATAAGCCATAATTATGATCAAAAAGTCAATATTACGAGATAGTAAGGCAGAATTGACATAAGTCACAATTATGAGACACAAATTCAAAATGATGACATACTAAGCCATAATTATGAGATAAAGTCAAAATTATGACATAAAGCCATAATTATGATGTAAAAATTATGAGATAGTTAAAAATTGTACATGCTAAGCCATAATTATGAGATAAAAAGTCAAAATTATGACATAATAAGCCATAATTATGATGTAAAAATTATGAGATAGTTAAAAATTGTACATGCTAAGCCATAATTATGAGATAAAAAGTCAAAATTATGACATAAGCCATAATTATGATAAAAAGTCAACATTACATGATACTAAGGCAGAATTGACATGTCACATTTATGAACAAAAAGTTACAAACAAAATGACATACTTAGCCATAATTATGATATAAGTCAAAAGTATGAGATACAAGTCAAAATGATGACACAAAAAGTCAAAATTATGACATAAAATGCTAAATTATGAGACAAAAGGCAAATAATGTACATATTAAGCCATAATTATGATATAAGTAAAAACTGTCAGATAAAAAGTCAAAAATTGTACATAATAAGCTATAATTATGATATAAGTCAAAAGTATGAGATAAAAGTCAAAATTATGACATAAAATGCTAAATTATGAGACAAAAGGCAAATAATGTACATACTAAGCCATATAAGTAAAAACTGTCAGATAAAAAGTTAAAAATTGTACATAATAAGCTATAATTATGATATAAGTCAAAATTATTTTTCTACAACACGTTTTGGCTTAATCTAAGCCCTGTCTGTGAAACCAGACCTATGAATCATAATTATGGCATATAATCCATAATTATAAGATTAAAAAGACTGAGCTAGTTCCCGCTTCTGTTGGTTTCGTCGAGCACATCTGCACTTCCTGTTTAGCTCCGACTCTTCGGCAAACTGCATTTCCTTCTTTTTATAATAGCTTTTTTTAACGATAATATGAGTTCATCGCTTTCCAAATGAGTATCCCTACACGCATAATCAGAGCATGGAAATGAAGGGTCACCGTGACATACGCACACGATGATATGCTAATTGCTCATCAGCCCCAAAAGTGCAGTGTGGGAAGTCTTTGTGATATATTAATGTGATCCATCTAATTTATGCACAGCGCATTAATCTTTATTCCATTCCTGAAGCTGTTTGGCATCACCATTAGCCAGCAGGTAATAGCATAACGGACGTGTCACGCTAAGAAAATACAATATGCTAATCAGTTTGATTTGTCATTTTTATCACGTTTAATAACCTTCAGTGTCTGTGTGTTCGGGATGATGTGTGTGTTGCGGATGAAACTCAAACGGTCCATGAAAAGCATTGTGGATGTGTTTGTGTTCGGCTGTATTTGCCTGGCTGTGATGACCTATAGAAGACAAAAACAAATCTAAATTATGACATACTAAGATCAAATTATGACAAAATGTTGAAATTATGGCTAAAAAGGTCAATTATGACAGTCAAAAGAATGACAAGTCGTAATTATCACAGAGAAAGTCAATTTCGACTTTATCTCAATTTCACATGTTCAGGGTCAGAATTTTACATTTATTTCATAATTGAATGACTTGTCATAATTATAGCATGTGGAAATGAATAATATTAGGATTGTATGTCATAATTTCAACTTTTTGTCAATTTTGATTTATTTATCTCATAATTAGGACATACTAAGTCATAATTATGAGATAAATCAATCAAAATTGAGTCAAAATTATGACAAAAAGCAATAATTATGACAGTCAAAATTGACATAAAAAGTCATAATTATGACAAAAAGTAAAAATTGACAAATTGAAATTGTGACAAAGTTGAGATTATGACATTAATAATGAAATAAAAAGTCAAAATTAAGATAAAAGGTAGAAATGATTACATAAATTATAAGCATGAGTCATAATCATGACAAATTAAGTACAAATTAATTTAAGTTTTATACTTTTTTCTCATAATTTTGGACTGTCAACTTTGTATGTTATAATTATAAGTCAATTATAATTTCCCAAAGCACGTTTTTCTCTCATGTGTCAAATGGGCTTCCAAATGACACAGATGCCCATAAACATTACATTGAATAAGTGAAATAATAAATGAAATGCAGGTCACTCAAACTGTGAGATGATGAAAAAGTCTAAAATATGACAAAGGGTTGAAAATCATGAAAAAGAGATGAATTTATAACTTACGGATTCATAATTATGAGGGGAAAAAAATTGAGATATTCAAAATTATTAAATCAAAATTATGACATAAAAGTTATAATTATAACATAAAAAGTCAAAATTATGACAAAAATCATAACTATAGCATGTGGAAATTATGACATAATTAGGATTTGTATATCATAGTTTTAACTTTTTGTCATAATTTTTTAGTATTTATCTTAAATAAAATATTTATCTCATAATTATGACAAGGTGAAATTATGATATAAAAAGTCAAAATAATGACATACTAAGTCATAATTATGAGATAAAATTTGGGTCTAAAAATTCTGACATAAAAAGTTGAAATTATGACAAAAAGGTAATAATTATGACATTAAAGTCTAAATTGACAAAGTTAATTTCTATTTAAAGCATTAGAACACAGATGAAGGTCAAAGAGAACAACTGAAGTCGTGAAATGAACGTCTTTAAACGCAGAAGCTCTGGTGTGTTCCAGCTTTATGAGTTACGCCACAGAAACACAAATCTGCACCTTTAATTGCCTTCATCGTGGACCAGAGAAGCAGCGACACACTTTATAACGTATCCAGAGCTGTTAATCTCTGTATGCTAATCAGTTCAGACGAGGAAAGAGCAAGGTCAAATATTCACAAGCTACAGCCGCTTTAGAGGTACAACACCGCTCTGGAGCGCAGGACATGAACTTTCATCTGAAACCTTGACATTTTATGACTTTCCACAACACTTCCAGGGGTCAAGCTGACACTGGACTTCCTTAACAGTAGAATTCAAGCTCGGTTTTGCATTAAAACACATTTTCAGGACCATCTCAGAATCTTAGTGCTGCAAAAAGACTTGAAAACTGTATTATTTCCCATTGCCACATCCAAAACAATAACAGTAAAACTACACTCTACAATCTGGGTTGTTTTCAACCCAAGGGCTGGGTAATTACAGGACAGAACACATGCTGGGATAATTTTACCCAGCATACTGGGTTGATTCATTTTTATTATAGCACTAGCTTTTCTTCTTTTCTTTTCTTTTCTTTTCTTTTGCTTCATACATGAATTAATGTTTAAGGATTAACTTAAATCCTCTAAACACTTTTAAAATACTCCACAACCATGTTGCATACATTTAAGCTCATTTAACAAATATTAGAAGTAAAAATTAAACATTTAGTGTAATGGTGTAATGGGACAACTTCTAACTTCAGACCGAAATATGCTGTGACTCCATAACCTGTCCATAAAGAATCAGTGGACAGTTCTGAGAACATATTTTAACAACCCAAATATTTATATTCTGTATCTTTTTTTTATAAATTCATAAAATTTTATGCAAGGCATCAGACGTTTCCATCTAAACTTGTAACCCCTGTATGTTACTTTGCATATGATTAAACAATATACAGAACAATAACGAATTTATAGATCAAATCAAATGTACACAAACCTGTATTTTACCGAAGATATGCACCAATTTGATGGAGTTGCACTGCTCTCTCCTGAAGAGGTCACAAAAAGCCCACAATAAATAACCCAAATCCCTGGGTTGTTGAGTCTGGGAAACACAAAAACTACACAAACCCTGGGTTGTTACGTCTGACCCAGGATCTGGGTAACACAAAAAACACTGGGTTGTTACGTCTGACCCAGGAGTTGGGTAACACAAAAACTACACAAACCCTGGGTTGTTACGTCTGACCCAGGATCTGGGTAACACAAAAAACACTGGGTTGTTACGTCTGACCCAGGAGTTGGGTAACACAAAAACTACACAAACCCTGGGTTGTTACGTCTGACCCAGGATCTGGGTAACACAAAAAACACTGGGTTGTTACGTCTGACCCAGGAGTTGGGTAACACAAAAACTACACAAACCCTGGGTTGTTACGTCTGACCCAAGAACTGGGTAACACAAAAACTCCTCAAACACTGGGTTGTTACGTCTGACCCAGGAGCTGGGAAATACAAAAACTACACAAACCCTGGGTTGTTACGTCTGACCCAGGATCTGGGTAACACAAAAACTACACAAACCCTGGGTTGTTACGTCTGACCCAGGATCTGGGTAACACAAAAACTCCTCAAACACTGGGTTGTTACGTCTGACCCAGAATCTGGGTAACACAAAAACTACCCAAACACTGGGTTGTTACGTCTGACCCAGAATCTGGGTAACACAAAAACTAACCAAACACTGACCCAGAATCTGGGTAACACAAAAACTACCCAAACACTGGGTTGTGACGTCTGACTCAGGATCTGGGTAACACAAAAACTAACCAAACACTGACCCAGAATCTGGGTAACACAAAAACTACCCAAACACTGGGTTGTTACGTCTATCTCAGGATCTGGGTAACACAAAAACTAACCAAACACTGACCCAGGATCTGGGTAACACAAAAACTACTCAAACACTGGGTTGTTATGTCTGACCCAGGATCTGGGTAACACAAAAACTCTGGGTTGTTACGTCTGACCCAGGAGCTGGGTAACACAAAAACTACCCAAACACTGGGTTGTTACATCTGACCCAGGATCTGGGTAACACAAAAACTGCTCAAACACTGGGTTGTTACGTCTGACTCAGGATCTGGGTAACACAAAAACTACACAAACACTGGGTTGTTACGTCTGACCCAGGATCTGGGTAACACAAAAACTCTGGATTGTTACGTCTGACCCAGGATCTGGGTAACACAAAACTACCTAAACACTGGGTTGTTACGTCTGACCCAGGAGCTGGGTAATACTAAAACTCTGGGTTGTTACGTCTGACCCAGGATCTGGGTAACACAAAACTACCTAAACACTGGGTTGTTACGTCTGACCCAGGAGCTGGGTAATACTAAAACTCTGGGTTGTTACGTCTGACCCAGGATCTGGGTAACACAAAAACTCTGGATTGTTACGTCTGACCCAGGATCTGGGTAACACAAAAACTCTGGATTGTTACGTCTGACCCAGGATCTGGGTAACACAAAAACTCTGGGTTGTTATGTCTGACCCAGGAGCTGGGTAACACAAAACTACCCAAACACTGGGTTGTTACGTCTGACCCAGGATCTGATCCTAACCATCTAAAAAACATCTTCAAGTCTTGACAGGCAGAATATTCTGCTTCAAAGCCGCCATCAGGGTAATCCAAAACATTTGAAGTCCAAATAAAGTCAGTGTGACTAATAATTTCCAGTACTTTCCTCATAAAAACACATGACAACTCGCCTCTGAAGTGTGAAGCTCACACTCAAACTCTAATCGCGTCGAGCTTTCGGAAGCTCCTGAATAAACATGAGCTTAATTACTGCCCCAATTTGAGCCTTTCGTCAGTCGGAGGTACAGAGGGGATTATGATATTACACCTGTGAGATGATGACATGTATCTGAAGCTGAAGCAACACGAGTCCGACTGCTGGAACCGTGCGCTTCTGTCGGTTCTGAAGGCTCTTAACTCGAGGTCCAGATGTGCGGGCTCTTATCAGGGTCTGCAGAGGCTAACACAGCTTCAGTCGAGCACAGCCCGGATCAACCTCTGATGCTCGACTGTGGAAACTGATGCTTGACATTTCTCTTAGATTTATACTCTTGCTGCATCTCACCATTTCTTTAGAGCAAACTGTTTTAGTGTTTTGTTTTATGATAGGAGGTGTCCATAAATCATCTAAGAGAAGCCATATGATGCCCTTGATGTAGTTTCAGGCTCTACTAGAACAGGTTCTCCTGCTTGAATGTTGATTATTCTCCTCATATTCTCCATTGTTGCGGCTCCTCTCTTCCCAGTCTGTCAGTAACGCTCTGTTTACTTCCTGTCTCTATGAAGCCCCTCCTTCTGAAAGCACACTGTGCTCTGATTGGTTGGCTGGATCAGTGTTGTGATTGGTCGTGCGCTTCGAGTGTGTTTATAAAATTGCATAAAAATTTATCGAAATGCGTTTTTGTGTAAAAAAGAAACCAAAAAAAAACTGTCACTTAAGATATAAATGTTAACTGAAATTAATTCAAATGTAAAAAAAAAAAAAAAAAAAACCCTGATAGACATGTTTAAAAGACAAAAACTAATATGAAGAACAAAAACACTCAGCAAAAATTATTTAAACTTTAACATAACTAAAAAGAAAACAGAAAATGTACCACAATTTTAACTAATTTAAAGGCACACTATGCAATAATTGTACCTTAATATAACAGCTTCAAAGTCATTTCGGTGGTAAACAAACTCATAGTAGGGCGAATCATCCTGGTAGTAAAGCTTGGGGGGGAAAAACCAGCAATGCAAGTTTGAGAGGAGCGCCCCCGACAAATCTCGCGAGAATCACGACATGCTTTACGGCAACGACGTCACACACATCAACAACAACATTTTAAGCATGAAGATCTTGCGCGCATTTCAGACGTGATACTCGACGATGGAAAAAGCAAAGAAAAGGCGGTCGGAACAGACTAGGAAAAGGAATAGAGAATCTGACCGCGTGAGGAACCGGACAAGAGTCCCACTCGGTCGGGCTTTCACTCGTTGGCGCGAGCTAAAAAGCAGCACTGGATGCGACAGTGATGCTGACCTGGCGATCTTGTTGATGGACTAGTAAGTAAATCTTTCTAAGTTTGTGTGCATTTTATTTTGTGATTTCACCGGAATGAATAGAGAGTCTCCGCAACAGTGATAGATTGAAGAGCGCGTCCGAGTGAAGACTGCGCGCACGCCGCCACAAGAGACACTGTATCCATGACACTGATAGCAGCGGACACGAGCGCTCAGGTTGAGTTCAAAAACACATTTTAGCGCTAGATCTATTATTTAAAGGCACACTAGGCAAGATTTGTACCTTAATATAACAGCTTCAAAGGGGTATCAGGCCGTGAGTGCAGAGACCAGTCTATGGCAGACGATCTGCGTGAGTGGCATTTACGACAGTAACGTGAAATACAAGTTCTCCACAGCGACTCTAGGGGGCGCTGTTTGACAAAAACGGAATTCCTGCATAGTGTGCCTTTAACATATGGATAAAACAAATATATTAGCATCTCCAAGATACTAAAATAACACTTTTTTGCCAAAGAATAAAAAGATATACATACAAAAAAATTCTTGGTAGGTTTTTTGGAATGTTAATGAAACATTCCATTGTATCCGTCGCTGTGACAACTGTCCTGGGATCTGTACCATGATGCTAGTTCAACAAACTCAGGGTTGCAGGATTCATTTTCGAGTTGACAAAACCAAACCAACCAGGCTTTGCTGGTCCATGATGCTGATCATCAACTCTCTCTGTCAGCTCAGGCTTTGATCCTGAGTTTAGGAGTTCAGGTGTGACATCATCAGTAGCGAACAGCCAATCACATGCGGAGAAAGAGTGAAACTCATTCAAAACTCATTGAAATTAGTTTCCCGCGAGAGAAGCAGCACAATTCACTTATTAAATAAAAGTATTAAAATATTAAGAATTTAAACAAATTTACACAGCAAGAAGAAAATAGCTGTCTATGAAAGAGGACAACTTAAAGAAAAACTCTCGCTACTGTATATCAGTGCAAGTAAAAGCTGTGAAGTGAGTTTATACAGTTGATAACGGTAGAGAGAATTGAACATAAGCTCACATGTAGTCATTTTATAGCTTCATCTATTGATTCTAAAGCGTATTTATATTACCTTTATATATTTATTCATTTAAATATGTGTAATAATAATTGATGTACAAGTGTGATGGATTAAGGGTATAATAATTACATAAATAATTTCTAAATCATACAAATTTATTATTCTAAATAAGCATTAGTAAAAGCCAGACGATTTTGTCTTTAATAAATCATTTGCTGTGTAGTGACCTTTAATGTGGAGTAGAAACAGGTGGAGTGGCTTTATCGTGTCAGACATGTGACACTTTGCTCACAGCTGATTGGTCCAAGTTCGGTTTGAGATCTCTCCCCGTGAGCATCACCTGACCCGGACCAGGTTAGCCGTGGAGCGTGAGTTACTATGGCGATGAACACGCTAAAAGCCAAACCACTTTCATGGTGCCTGAAACCCAGGGTTGGCGCAAACTAAACTGAAACACAGCTGGCTATCCACCTAACCCGCTTCATGGTACAGGCCCTGGACTTTGTGTTGCCTTCTGTGTTTGTGCACAGTGTGTTTGATTGTTGATCGGTTTCACCTGTTCCCTGTCATCATCCTCATCACAGTCATCATCACTCGCTGTGCAGCTGCGGTCACTTACTCTCCTCATTTCTCAGTATATAGTCTCCCTAGTTTCAGTTCTCCCTGGTCGGCTCTCGGCTACACAGTTTGCTACTTGTCTTGTTCGTATATAAATAGTTTAAACCGGATCCGTCTTCATCTTCCTGAACCTGCTTCACACACAGCCAAAGCGTGACAGTATCATTCTTCAAACATTATGAAACGTTACTTTTGAATGTTCTCTGAAGGTCCTGAAACAAGTAGCAACATTTACAAAACTTACAACAACAAAAATTCATAAACATTCCATAACGATGTATAAATAATGTATTTGTGCTATGTTTTGATAACATTATTAAAGACCAGATTACTTTAAACGAACATTTTGTTTTCCATCCAAATAACTTTAAACAAATGTTTTATTAATGTTAATGGCAGAGTGTTAGTTCATAACTCTGACAGGACGCTCTGTTCGCTGGGAAAGATCAGCATCTCTTGTTCTCCACAGAAGCCAGTAACTGGTGTTGGTTTGTGAATACACACGTGTTCTGACAGTGACGTTGTCATGTGGAGCCGAGTGTGTTTTCTGTGTAACCCGAGACGTTTCACACTGACGTTTACAAGCTCTCGTAATGAGACGTGATTGTGTTGTGCGTCCTGACAGGATAACTCTGATGTCTGCTAATGTGACGCAGGCACAAGGAAAGAGAATTACAGTCAATTAAACGTGAAATGTCAGTGACAGGCCTTTATCATGTCACACGCGGGAATCAGACACTGTATTAATAAACAATGCATGAAATCGCCGCACAATTACAGAGCTTTTTTTGAGACTTCATGTTTGTCTTCTCGTCTACTAGACGGCACATATTAAGTGATCAGAACTACGTTTGGATGGATGGATGGATGGATGGATGGATGGATGGATGGATTGGATGGATGGATGGATGGATGGATGGATGGATGGATGGATGGGATTGGATGGATGATTGGATGTATGGGATTGGATGGATGGATGGATGGATGGATGGATGGATGGATGGATGGATGGATGGGATTGGATGGATGATTGGATGTATGGGATTGGATGGATGGATGGATGATTGGATGGATGGATGGAGGATTGGATGGATGGATGGAGGATTGGATGGATGGATGGATGGATGGATGGATGGATGGATGGATGGATGGATGGATGGATGGGATTGGATGGATGGATGGATGGATGGATGGATGATTGGATGTATGGGATTGGATGGATGGATGGATGGATGGATGATTGGATGGATGGATGGATGGATGGATGGATGATTGGATGGATGGATGGATGGATGGAGGATTGGATGGATGGAGGATTGGATGGATGGATGGATGGATGGATGGATGGATGGATGATTGGATGGATGGATGGATGGATGGATGGATGGATGGATGATTGGATGGATGGAGGGATGGATGGATGATTGAATGTATGGGATTGGATGGATGGATGGGTGGATGGATGGATGGATGATTGGATGGATGGATGGATGGATGGATGGATGGATGGATGATTGGATGGATGGATGGATGGATGGATGGGATTGGATGGATGGATGGATGGATGGATGATTGGATGTATGGGATTGGATGGATGGATGGATGGATGGATGATTGGATGTATGGGATTGGATGGATGGATGGATGGATGGATGATTGGATGGATGGATGGATGGATGGATGGATGATTGGATGGATGGATAGATGGATGGATGATTGGATGGATGGATGGATGGATGGATGGATGGATGGATGGATGGATGATTGGATGGATGGATGGATGGATGGATGATTGGATGTATGGGATTGGATGGATGGATGGGTGGATGGATGGATGGATGATTGGATGGATGGATGGATGGATGGATGATTGGATGGATGGATGGATGGATGGATGGATGGATGGATGGATGATTGGATGGATGGATGGATGATTGGATGTATGGGATTGGATGGATGGATGGATGGATGGATGGATGATTGGATGGATGGATGGATGATTGGATGTATGGGATTGGATGGATGGATGGATGGATGGATGATTGGATGGATGGATGGATGATTGGATGGATGGATGGATGGATGGATGGATGGATGGATGGATGATTGGATGTATGGGATTGGATGGATGGATGGGTGGATGGATGGATGATTGGATGGATGGATGGATGGATGGATGATTGGATGGATGGATGGATGGATGGATGGATGGATGGATGATTGGATGGATGGATGGATGGATGATTGGATGGATGGATAGATGGATGGAGGATTGGATGGATGGAGGATTGGATGGATGGATGGATGGATGATTGGATGGATGGATGGATGGATGATTGGATGGATGGATGGATGGATGGATGGATGATTGGATGGATGGATAGATGGATGGAGGATTGGATGGATGGAGGATTGGATGGATGGATGGATGGATGGATGATTGGATGGATGGATGGATGGATGGATGGATGGATGGATGGATGATTGGATGGATGGATGGATGGATGATTGGATGTATGGGATTGGATGGATGGATGGGTGGATGGATGGATGGATGATTGGATGGATGGATGGATGGATGGATGATTGGATGGATGGATGGATGGATGGATGGATGGATGGATGATTGGATGGATGGATGATTGGATGTATGGGATTGGATGGATGGATGGATGGATGGATGGATGGATGATTGGATGGATGGATGGATGATTGGATGTATGGGATTGGATGGATGGATGGATGGATGGATGATTGGATGGATAGATGGATGATTGGATGGATGGATGGATGGATGGATGGATGGATGGATGATTGGATGTATGGGATTGGATGGATGGATGGGTGGATGGATGGATGATTGGATGGATGGATGGATGGATGATTGGATGGATGGATGGATGGATGGATGGATGGATGGATGATTGGATGGATGGATGGATGGATGGATGGATGATTGGATGAATGGGATTGGATGGATGGATGGATGGATGGATGATTGGATGGATGGATGGATGATTGGATGTATGGGATTGGATGGATGGATGGATGGATGATTGGATGGATGGATGGATGATTGGATGTATGGGATTGGATGGATGGATGGATGGATGGAGTAACAAATAAAAATTACAAAAAATACATACATTCATCGATCGAAAAAAGATTTGTTCATTTTGATGAACGAGTTCGAACAGGAGAGTTCGCAAGGCGAGCATTTGTGCCTATAAAACTTTAACTTTTTTATTTATTTTTGAAATGACCGATCGTTTCTCTAGATAAGACCCTTATTCATCGTCTGGTATCGTTTAAAGCCCTTTGAAGCTGCACTGAAACGGTCATTTAGACCTTGAACCGTTTGGCTACCATTGAAGTCCATTATATGGAGAAAAATCCTGGAATGTTTTCATCAAAAACATTAATTTCTTTTCGACTGAAGAAAGAAAGACATGGACATCTTGGATGACATGGGGGTGAGTAAATTATCAGCAAAAGTTTTTTTAAAAGTGAACTAATCCTTTAAGCACGAAATGTTGCTCTAAACACTTACTTTTACATAACAAAATTATATCTTTACCAGATAGTCGAATCTTTACATTTGTGAATATAAAAAATTAGATGTTTAATATCAATCCAAAACAATTGGGTAAATACACATGGAATGGATTTATGGATGTTTTATGGATTCTTCTTCTAAATTACAAAAGATGCATTTATTCTCCATGTCGACACTGCTCGTCTCTGGGTAAATCACATCAGTAACCTCATAGAACTTCTTTAACTTCATTGGTTAGACAGTATTTACTGGGTAAACTCCAGACCTCTCTCCAGTCAATCTTGCTAAACATTGAGTTCCAGAAAGGTTTGCATTTCTGCAATAATGTACTTCTATACTGTACTTCTACATCATTTATTTATATAAACATTATCAACATTTGTATCTATAATTTTCACACGCTCCTGTTTCTCAGCGGATCTGTGTGATCGTGACCTCGATGCTTTACACCTCAAACGCTTCATTAATGAAGGCCAGTGTGTGTGTGTGTGTGTGTGTGTGTCAGCTGACCGTTTCGTGTGTTCAGAGAGAAACTCCATCTGTTCTTCACAGATCTTGCTGTACGATATAAACACAATCTGCCGAGTGTTAAACGCACTGAGACGCCATCAGGACTGCATATGTGCGGGAGGAAAAGCAGACAGAATCGAGGAACCCATTAATGAAAATAGAGTATGGAACTTAACAGAACTTGGATGACCAAGTCGACATTTATTTATAAAGCGCTTTTTATAATGCAGAGTGTTTCAGAGCAGCTTTACAGAGATAACAGGAAAATACTGCAATAAAGTGTGTTTCCAGAAGAGAACAGCGTCAGCTTCAGTCAGTTCAGTGATGCTTCATTTCTGCTGTAAAAAAGTTATTAATTTAGTTAATTTATATACTGTATATAGCGGCTCCGGAGAAAACCGTGATGTCATCGTCCAGCTCAGTTCAGTTCTCATATAATACTGTCAATAATAATTTTGCTGAATATTAAATTAAATATCCCCAACAACTAGGGTAAACGTACCTATTAAGCTCACCAAAATCTACATTCAGACATTTTTAGGGCACAGGATATTGGTTTTAGTAAAAAAAGTTATGTTAAAATAAAATATTAATCTCTTAAACAACAATATTTTATTTTATTTTAAATGACAAAAGCATTAAAATTAAAATGTACATCATTAAATGCAAAAAGTCTGACTGGGCTTAATGGGTACGTTTGTGTACCCTTTAAGCACACCCCTGTTCCCAATAAGCTCACAACAAGTTTTATTATAAAATCTTGTTTATTTTAAACAACCTTTTTAAGGAATAATTGAAAAAGTTTTATTTGAAGGTACAGAGTCAATCACAAAAAAACAGAATCAAGCAACAAGGCATTCAAATCCTATTCATAGTGACGTGTCATTCAAACTGCAACATCTAGACTAGTCCACGTTCAGCTAAGTAACACATATTGAACAATTAAATAACAAAACAAACCAATAAAACATTTAATTCATGGGGATGAACACTAGCCTGGGAAAACCCAGACAACTTCCGGCAAATTTAGATTTGCTTTGAAAGTTAGTCTGGCAAAGAGCTCATTCAAGCCCATTTCCAATCCGCCGAGATCGAGGCACCAATCAGAAACGTTGGGGCGGGCTTTACACGATGACGACAGCGCTGGGATTTTGAAGCAGATTTTGTAGCCTACATTACAAAGATGGATGCCGCCGTCGAACATCACTCGTTCCAATCAGCTATCACGTCTGTTTTAAGCGATTTGAACGTTTCCTTTTAGTTAAAAACCGAGCAAAGAACAACATTTGGAGATGTTTCTCCGCCGCTCTGCATACGTCATCTCCTTCATCGCTCAGGGGTGCGTTTCCCGAAAGCATCATTAGCCATCTATGGTTGCAAGTTGGTCGCAATTTCCATTGAACTCTATTGGTAACGACGGAACTTGCGACCATAGTTGGCTAACGATGCTTTCGGGAAACGCACCCCTGATTGGTTTTAGGTCTATCCGCGACGTCCGTTGGTGACGCCCCTCTGGAAATGATTTGTCTATGACGCTTTGCCAGACCATAACTCAGTTACAACTGAGAATGCTCTGGTTTTAACCTGGCTAGATGAACACAGAAACTAGACACATTATGAAGCCTCTTCATAATGTCAACTTATTTATATTCTCTTCTTTTTGTAGAGATCGTCTATATCTTGGTGGTTCTTCAAGTAGAAGGGTCTTAAGACTGTGAAAATAAGTTTATTAATCATTTTATGAAGATTAACTTGTTGACAACCATCAGTTAATATTTAAAGTCTGATTATGAAGTATTTACATAGACTTTCAATGTGGATGAGCTTAAAGGTAGCAACCTGTGCTTAATTGGAGCAACGACTATTTGTTAATTAATAAATATTACATGACATTTAAAAGAAAATATTTAGCTAAATAAATAATCTAGGTCATGTATTAAGCTTATACCAATTTGAATATGAACAACTATTATTGACAATATCTATGAAATTATGCTTTTTCTAATTGATGTCACACTGAAGTTGTGTGATTTTCATAGTAGTGCACCCTTTAAGCTCACCTAACAATAATACTAATTCTTTACAAATTACAGTAGTTTAAAACCACAGACTATCAATAAAATGTACAATTATAATATTATGGATTTAAAAGTACAAGGCATTAATGCCTGTAAAGAAATATATTAGTGTAGCACACAATCTTATACAGCTAGTAAGCTAGCTATGTTCTGTAGCATCTGCACTATGTTGCTAAAACTATCTTTTAGATCTAACTGTAATTATTTCCCACATCCAGGTTCCAGGTTAAAATATGCAAAAGTCTAAACATTAATCTCTAAATTTTGCAATAAGTAGATGTACTAACCCAAAATAAAAGCTTAAATATATTTTTAAAAAATGCACATTTGAGGGGCTCCTCTTCTGGTGAAAGTTTTTAGACAGCTTTCAAAATGGCCGCCAGACAGTGTGAACACATAGATACACATATCTCAGTGTGCAATGGTCTGATTGGTTTAAAATTACAGGAGGTATGTAGTAACAAACACATCAATTGGTTAAAACATCAAATAGGAAAATACACTGCTTTTTCTTTTTATAATCTGAGCTCAAAGATGGCAGTGTGCTTAATGGGTACTTGAGCTTAATAGGTACGTTTACCCTAAGCAAGACAAAAGCCAAAGGCGACAGTGGCAAGAAAATCAAAAGTAGGCTTTTACACTTAAACTCAGCCAATATATCGGTATCGGCCGATATCGGTTCATCTTTAATGTTATCGTTATCGGCCTGATAAGAAAATTTGGCCGATATATTAAAGCTGATAAATAATGTGTTATCTCCTTCAGCTGAGATGCTTCAGATGCGCACTGTTCAACATGATGGGTTTGAATTGTTTGAAATATGATTGGAAAAAAGGAAAATACAGTTCAGTGCAACATGTGCAGCAAGTTATCGGCTACATAAAATTATAATGAGAACATTATTGTGTGTTTGGGACGTGGATTTTAATGGTGAGACTTTCGTTTTTGTAATCAGGCTCTCAAAAATGACATAAAAACTTGGATTTAGATTTATCGGCCGATATATCGGTTATCGGCTTTTAAATATGAATAATTATCGGTTATCGGCTGAAATGTTCATAAATATACAGATGATGCCGAGTCATTAATAAATTAGTCATAACAACAAAAGCTGAAAACCGTTGTATTTTTCCATGAATCCGCTATGTTAGCGATTATCAGGGGCGGCAGTGGCTCAGTGGTTCATGTGGGTTGTCTACAAACCGGAAGGTTGGTGGTTCAATCCTCGGTTCCACCTGACCAAGTGTCGAGGTGTCCATGAGCAAGACACCTAACCCCAGCTGCTCCCGACGAGTTGGATGCCGCCTTGCATGGCTGCCGTCGCCCGTCGGTGTATGAATGAGTGAGTGAATGGGTGAATGTGAGGCAAATTGTAAAGCGCTTTGGTGGCCATTGGGTCTGTGAAAGCGCTATATAAATGCAGTCCATTTACCATTTTACCATTATAATGTTATCTAGCCGGTTTGGTAGCTTGTTGGATAGTAAGACTAATATGAGGCAAATATTGTAGATCTAGCGATGTGTTGGGTTTCGCTTATAAAGATGTCCAGTGGACTTGCTGCAGAATATCAGAGTAAGAGAAGCCCTCTGTCCATAAAACATAAATTACTATGTGCCGGACGCAAGCTAATTTAATAATTATAATATGACCACGTGTACGGTGTAACTCATATTTAAACAATCTATCGCTACCGCTTTGTGTTGTTTGTCATTGTACACATGTGCTTACAAGTACATTTTTGATTGTATTATTTGTGTCCCCTTCAAAAATTTCTTTTGAGAAATGTTATGTTTATTGCTGCTGTTAGATGAAATTTATGCCCATGTCTGGCCGATATATCGTGCATCCCTACATTAAAACATGACCAAGATGAGCATTTTACACTGAGTTTAACGACAGTGAGATCAATGAAACCATCAGAAGATATCTGACGTTAATGTTCAGCTGTGACAGAACGTTGCCGTGTGTTTTGTCTGTTGTGTTTTCAGCGTGTGTTGACGTTTGTTCCAGGATCATTGAAGGTGTTTCCCAGCGGATGATTTGTGAGCTGATGAATCACAGCCTCAGGAATCACGTGTCGTCTACATGAAATAACCCTGTTCACTGTGTCCTTCTACAGAAACGGTTTGATGGACGATCTGGTGAAGTGTGTGTGAGGCCTGAGCTTTGAAACGACTTCCCGTCGCCGGCGGCGAAGAACACGCCATATCAAGCCTTTGATCACGCCTTCGAGTCTGTGGATTCATCTGCTAATACTCCCCGTTTCCATTCAACTGGTATTTGAGGAGAAAGTCTTAGTGGGGTTTGAAGTTAAACAGTTTGACGTTCACTTATTAACATATGACCAGCGCATTTACATATCAACACCTGTTCAGTATTCAGCATCGTGACCCACCCTCATAAGAGGTTAGCCAATCATAACACACGTCATTTACATATATTCTTAAAGGCACAGCAGCAGAAACAGCCTGATTGCTTGAAAAGGTCAGAGAAAATGCTAGAAAAACATGTAAAGTGGCAAAGCTAAAGAATCTTTTCAGTCATATGTTATGGCTTTTAAACAGGGAAATGTTGTGAACTGCAAAATATTGTCTTTTAAAATGAGGTAAATGATTGCACTACAAGTAGAAGCAGCGAGTGAAATGATCTGGTTCTGCTCTGCCACTGTTACATCAGTGCTTAATGAATGCCTGGATATATAATGTGATAGGATTCGATGTTTTTAAATGACAATGAAAGAATGCATTAAATGAAAACTTGTCCAGATCACATTTCACCCCTAACATCAAAAGAAAAGGGAATTTTTTTCAGGACTATTTTTTTAAGATTTTCTTTTAAATTTTCATTATGGTTAAGTTAATTTAGGTGGATGTTTTAGTTCTCATTACTGTATTTCTGTAGCGCTGAGTTGAACATATAGATCAGAAAAGCAGCAACATCAATGGCTGGGTCTGGGATTAACAATCAACACCAAGATGAAGATTTATCAAGGCAGCGTACTGAACACACTGCTCTACAGCTCTACCAAGAATGCAGACTCAATGTCTTCCATATACGTAATTTAAGAAGGATTTTGGGCATCTCCTGGCAGGAACACGTTCCAAACAAAAATGAGGAGAAAAATATATATATATTTTCTGACAAACTGTTCAAAAGTTATTAGCAAAAATAGGCATTTTCTAGATTCCTGTAGGTGGCGCTGTTCCCAAATTTGGCAGGGACCCTCAGATCATAGTTTCGATAAAGCGTACCAATTTTCGTTTCGATTGATCAAAGTTTGGCCGAGATACAGCCTCTGAACCAGAGTGTACAGACAACAGAGAACAGGCCCAACGTCCACAGACACAAACATTGTCTTCACACAAACATGATCTTCACACAAACATTGTCTTCACACAAACATGGTCTTCACACAAACATTGTCTTCACACAAACATGATCTTCACACAAACATGGTCTTCACACGCTGTAATTGCAACAGAACATGTCTTTGAAGAACCGGGCTCTACAGTCACAGCAGCAGTAATGATGTAACGCAAATGTCTAAAGACACCAAGACACAGATTCCTTTGACTTTTGAGACATAAGGATGCCATTTGATTCCTGTATAAAGCACTGTGATCAAATACTTTAAATTTTACTGAACAGAAAAGAGCACAAAATCCAGTTTCATCGACTGTAATATTTCATTATTTTTCATTAATAATATTTAAGAAAAAAAAGTTCCAAATGGGTTCTATATAGAATCCAAGGGTTCTTGACTCAATTTAATACTTTATCCCAAATAGGTTATAAAACCCTAGGGTTCTTGACTAATCTTTAAAGAACCCTTTATGCCAAAAATGTTCTATATAGAAGTCTAGGGTTCTTGACTAAATTTTAAAGAACACTTTTTGCCAAAAAGGTACATAGAACCCTATGGTTCTTGACTCAATTTAACACTTTATGCCAAAAAGGTTCTAATAAAAACTTAGGGTTCTTGACTCAATTTAACACTTCATGCCAAAAAGGTTCTATATGTATAAGTTTTAAAGAACACTTTATGCCAAAAAGGTTCTATATAAAAACGTAGTGTTCTTGACTCAATTTCATAGCCTGGCATGCCAGACCTACATCAAGATGTTAGGTCTGGGAACTCTCCATTGACATGCCTCAATCCGAGGGGCGGGATAAACGGTTACCTTTCAAAATCCCTCTGCACGCAATAGGATAACGCTGCAACCAACCAGAGCAACGAACGGTTGTGGATGAGTGAGTCCCATGCGTTTTTTCCACCAGCGGAGCTAATTGATATATTAAACTTTTGCCGTATCAGGACGGCAAAACTCCGAACACATCTTCCTTTTTTAAGAATGACTTGAGTGACGTTCTCTTAACTCCAAGTCCTTCAGAGTCGCGGCCAAAGCCGATTCGAAAGACCGCTGCATCTTCATTGTTTTCAAGTAGCAGGGAAATCACCAATGGAAATCAGGCGGAACGTCATGAACTGTGCCGTCATTGTGTTAAGCCCGCCCGCCGACTCTATACACGATGTGATTGGCCCGACCAGTTTTTGTTTTTTCCAAGTCAAAAGCCTATGGAAAGTTGCTAGACCACACTGGCTGCGAAATAATTTTCGCTGCCGCTAGGGTGCGTCTAGATTTCTAGGCTATCAATTTCATACTTTATGCCAAAAAGCTTCTATATGTATAAGTTTTAAAGAACACTTTATGCCAAAAAGGTTCTATATGTATACATTTTAAAGAACACTTTATGGCAAAAAAAGTTCTATATGTATAAGTTTTAAAGAACACTTTATGCCAAAAAGTTCTATATGTATAAGTTTTAAAGAACACTTTATGCCAAAAAGCTTCTATATGTATAAGTTTTAAAGAACACTTTATGCCAAAAAGTTCTATATGTATAAGTTTTAAAGAACACTTTATGCCAAAAAGGTTCTATATGTATACGTTTTAAAGAACACTTTATGCCAAAAAGTTCTATATGTATAAGTTTTAAAGAACACTTTATGCCAAAAAGCTTCTATATGTATAAGTTTTAAAGAACACTTTATGCCAAAAAGTTCTATATGTATAAGTTTTAAAGAACACTTTATGCCAAAAAGTTCTATATGTATACATTTTAAAGAACACTTTATGGCAAAAAAAGTTCTATATGTATAAGTTTTAAAGAACACTTTATGCCAAAAAGTTCTATATGTATAAGTTTTAAAGAACACTTTATGCCAAAAAGCTTCTATATGTATAAGTTTTAAAGAACACTTTATGCCAAAAAGTTCTATATGTATAAGTTTTAAAGAACACTTTATGCCAAAAAGGTTCTATATGTATACGTTTTAAAGAACACTTTATGCCAAAAAGTTCTATATGTATAAGTTTTAAAGAACACTTTATGCCAAAAAGCTTCTATATGTATAAGTTTTAAAGAACACTTTATGCCAAAAAGTTCTATATGTATAAGTTTTAAAGAACACTTTATGCCAAAAAGTTCTATATGTATAAGTTTTAAAGAACACTTTATGCCAAAAAGCTTCTATATGTATAAGTTTTAAAGAACACTTTATGCCAAAAAGTTCTATATGTATAAGTTTTAAAGAACACTTTATGCCAAAAAGTTCTATATGTATAAGTTTTAAAGAACACTTTATGCCAAAAAGTTCTATATGTATAAGTTTTAAAGAACACTTTATGCCAAAAAGTTCTATATGTATAAGTTTTAAAGAACACTTTATGCCAAAAAGTTCTATATGTATAAGTTTTAAAGAACACTTTATGCCAAAAAGTTCTATATGTATAAGTTTTAAAGAACACTTTATGCCAAAAAGTTCTATATGTATAAGTTTTAAAGAACACTTTATGCCAAAAAGTTCTATATGTATAAGTTTTAAAGAACACTTTATGCCAAAAAGTTCTATATGTATAAGTTTTAAAGAACACTTTATGCCAAAAAGTTCTATATGTATAAGTTTTAAAGAACACTTTATGCCAAAAAGTTCTATATGTATAAGTTTTAAAGAACACTTTATGCCAAAAAGTTCTATATGTATAAGTTTTAAAGAACACTTAATGCCAAAAAGTTCTATATGTATAAGTTTTAAAGAACACTTTATGCCAAAAAGTTCTATATGTATAAGTTTTAAAGAACACTTTATGCCAAAAAGTTCTATATGTATAAGTTTTAAAGAACACTTTATGCCAAAAAGTTCTATATGTATAAGTTTTAAAGAACACTTTATGCCAAAAAGGTTCTATATAAATCCCTAGGGTTCTTGTCTATATTTTAAAGAACCATTTATGCCAAAAAGGATCTATATAGAACCCTACAAAAAAATGCACAAAAAAAAAAATACTTTCAAGTTTTCTTAATTTTGCTTTTGGGTTGAAATATGACCTGGACGTGTTTTTTTGTGTTTGTGTGTGTGTGTTTTTTTAGATTCACTGAAACATAACACAATTTGCACCGAGCAAGGTGAAAAACTAGCAATAAATTCAACAACGACAAAAAAACAAAAACCTCAGAACATAGAAAGAAGCTGCAAATCCTTTCTAATGATGTTGAGTTAAAAGCAAACTCCTTCAATTATTCAACCCCGTGCGAGGACTCGTGCCAGAGACACTCAAAGCAGCTCGCGCTCATCAGAGCAACATTCAGCACAAACACACACTCGTCTCCGTCCATTACAAGGGAGCTCAATAATGATGACGGTCAATGACATTAAAATATTTCTGAGGAGCAAAACACAAGGGCTGAGTGAACAGCATGTCAAAAAGATTCATCCCGAGTAAGTGACGTGAATTAGTTTCGTAAGACGCTTCTGCTCTCGTTCCATCACAGAGGCTTGATTTGTGCGTTTGTGTTTGTGTGTGTCTCCACTCAGCCTCAATCCTGGCGATGCTGGGATTTCACACAAATCTTTCTGAGACTGGAATATTTCAAAGCCATCAGAGGAAATTGCTGCGAGCAGATAGTGGGCTTTCAAACGCCTGCGAGCTGTTTCTCTCCAAACACCATTTGCCATCCGTGAAAGACTTTCAGCTGAGTGTGTCTGGCTCTGCCGGCCCTCGGATGCTCCGTGTTCATGGACGGTTCTGTGGGATTTTAGTTTGTATCTGATGATTGCCGCTGTTTGCCAAGTCAAGCATCACTAGTTGATCTATTCCTGTCGATGGTTACGTTCACAACACAGCATGTCTTCCTTTACCTTAAAGCTTAAGTATGCAATACATAAGAACACTAGTATGCAATTCAAAACACATTCACAGACAAACTGTCACGATGGGCTGCAGTAATCGCACGGCGAAAGAAGATAACAGAACACGCTTTATTTACAACACAACTCTGAACACACATGCAAATTCATGAATACTACTCAAACACAACAGAAACAACACTGAACCACGAACAAAAGGATCTAAGGGTACATTTACACGACAACAATGTACATAAAATGCGTTTTTGAAAAGTTTTGTGTAGAAAACTTTTAGAGCCGAGCCTGGAAAAAACCTGTCCGGATTCAGGATAACTCTGTGTTTAATCAATCCTCCATAAACTCACACCCTCCCTGGTGTCATCATCACCTCACACACATCTTCATTACGTGTGGAGTACTAACACTGCGTCAGGTGATCGAGAGGGAGTGACATCAGCACTGAGGACATGGCATACTAACACACTACTCATACTAACACACACACTACTCATACTAACACACTACTCATACTGACACACTACTCATACTAACACACACACTACTCATACTAACACACTACTCATACTAACACACACACTACTCATACTGACACACTACTCATACTAACACACACTACTCATACTGACACACTACTCATACTGACACACTACTCATACTAACACACTACTCATACTAACACACTACTCATACTAACACACACACTACTCATACTGACACACTACTCATACTAACACACACACTACTCATACTGACACACTACTCATACTAACACACACACTACTCATACTAACACACTACTCATACTAACACACAACTCATACTGACACACACACTACTCATACTAACACACTACTCATACTAACACACTACACTACTCATACTAACACACTACTCATACTAACACACACACTACTCATTCTAACACACACACTACTCATACTAACACACACACTACTCATACTAACACACACACTACTCATACTAACACACTACTCATACTAACACACAACTCATACTGACACACACACTACTCATACTAACACACTACTCATACTAACACACTACTCATACTAACACACACACTACTCATTCTAACACACACACTACTCATACTAACACACTACTCATACTAACACACACACTACTCATACTAACACACACACTACTCATACTAACACACTACTCACACTAACACACTACACTACTCATACTAACACACTACTCATACTGACACACTACTCATACTAACAAACAACTCATACTGACACACTAATACTGACAAACTACTCATACTAACACACTACTCATACTAACACACTACTCATACTAACACACTACTCATACTGACACACTACTCATACTAACACACTACTCTTACTGACACACTACTCATACTGACTCATACTAACACACTACTCATACTGACACACTACTCATACTAACACACTACTCATACTGACACACTACTCATACTAACACACTACTCATACTAACACACTACTCATACTAACACACTACTCATACTGACACACTACTCATACTGACACACTACTCATACTAACACACTACTCATACTGACACACTACTCATACTGACACACTACTCATACTAATACACTACTCATACTGATACACTACTCATACTAACACACTACTCATACTGACACACTACTCATACTGACACACTACTCATATTAATACACTACTCATACTGACACACTACTCATACTGACACACTACTCATACTGACACACTACTCATACTGACACACTACTCATACTAACACACTACTCATACTGATACACTACTCATACTAACACACTACTCATACTGACACACTACTCATACTGACACACTACTCATATTAATACACTACTCATACTGACACACTACTCATACTGACACACTACTCATACTGACACACTACTCATACTGACACACTACTCATACTAACACACTACTCATACTGACACACTACTCATACTGACACACTACTCATACTAACACACTACTCATACTGACACACTACTCATACTAACACTAACGCACTACTCATACTGACACACTACTCATACTAACACACTACTCATACTGACACACTACTCATACTGACACACTACTCATACTAACACACTACTCATACTGACACACTACTCATACTAACACTAACGCACTACTCATACTGACACACTACTCATACTAACACACTACTCATACTGACACACTACTCATACTGACACACTACTCATACTAACACACTACTCATACTGACACACTACTCATACTAACACACTACTCATACTGACACACTACTCATACTAACACACTACTCATACTGACACACTACTCATACTGACACACTACTCATACTAACACACTACTCATACTAACACACTACTCATACTAACACACTACTCATACTGACACACGACTCATACTCATACTAACACACTACTCATACTGACACACTACTCATACTGACACACTACTCATACTGACACACTACTCATACTGACACACTACTCATACTAACACACTACTCATACTGACACACTACTCATACTGACACACTACTCATACTAACACACTACTCATACTGACACACTACTCATACTAACACTAACGCACTACTCATACTGACACACTACTCATACTAACACACTACTCATACTGACACACTACTCATACTGACACACTACTCATACTAACACACTACTCATACTGACACACTACTCATACTAACACACTACTCATACTGACACACTACTCATACTAACACACTACTCATACTGACACACTACTCATACTGACACACTACTCATACTAACACACTACTCATACTAACACACTACTCATACTAACACACTACTCATACTGACACACTACTCATACTAACACACTACTCATACTAACACACTACTCATACTAACACACTACTCATACTGACACACGACTCATACTCATACTAACACACTACTCATACTGACACACTACTCATACTGACACACTACTCATACTGACTCATACTAACACACTACTCATACTGACACACTACTCATACTAACACACTACTCATACTAACACACTACTCATACTAACACACTACTCATACTAACACACTACTCATACTAACACACTACTCATACTGACACACTACTCATACTAACACACTACTCATACTGACACACTACTCATACTGACTCATACTAACACACTACTCATACTGACACACTACTCATACTAACACACTACTCATACTGACACACTACTCATACTAACACACTACTCATACTAACACACTACTCATACTAACACACTACTCATACTAACACACTACTCATACTGACACACTACTCATACTGACACACTACTCATACTAATACACTACTCATACTGATACACTACTCATACTAACACACTACTCATACTGACACACTACTCATACTGACACACTACTCATATTAATACACTACTCATACTGACACACTACTCATACTGACACACTACTCATACTGACACACTACTCATACTGACACACTACTCATACTAACACACTACTCATACTGACACATTACTCATACTAACAAACTACTCATACTGACACACTACTCATACTAACACTAACGCACTACTCATACTGACACACTACTCATACTAACACACTACTCATACTGACACACTACTCATACTGACACACTACTCATACTAACACACTACTCATACTGACACACTACTCATACTGACACACTACTCATACTAACACACTACTCATACTGACACACTACTCATACTGACACACTACTCATACTAACACACTACTCATACTAACACACTACTCATACTGACACACTACTCATACTAACACACTACTCATACTCATACTAACACACTACTCATACTGACACACTACTCATACTGACACACTGCTCATACTGACTCATACTTACACACTACTCATACTGACACTACTCATACTAACACACTACTCATACTAACACACTACTCATACTGACACACTACTCATACTAACACACTACTCATACTGACACACTACTCATACTAACACACTACTCATACTAACACACTACTCATACTAACACACTACTCATACTGACACACTACTCATACTGACACACTACTCATACTGACACACTACTCATACTGACTCATACTAACACGCTACTCATACTGACACACTACTCATACTAACACACTACTCATACTGACACACTACTCATACTGACACACTACTCATACTGACACACTACTCATACTGACACACTACTCATACTAACACACTACTCATACTAACACACTACTCATACTAACACACTACTCATACTGACACACTACTCATACTAACACACTACTCATACTGACACACTACTCATACTGACACACTACTCATACTAACACACTACTCATACTGACACACTACTCATACTAACACACTACTCATACTGACACACTACTCATACTAACACACTACTCATACTGACACACTACTCATACTGACACACTACTCATACTAACACACTACTCATACTGACACACTACTCATACTAACACACTACTCATACTAACACACACACTACTCATACTGACACACTACTCATACTGGCACTCTACTCATACTAACACACTACTCATACTGACACACTACTCATACTGACACACTACTCATACTGACACACTACTCATACTGACACACTACTCATACTGACACACTACTCATACTAACACACTACTCATACTGACACAATACTCATACTAACACACTACTCATACTGACACACTACTCATACTGACACACTACTCATACTAACACACTACTCATACTGACACACTACTCATACTGACACACTACTCATACTGACACACTACTCATACTGACACACTACTCATACTGACACACTACTCATACTGACACACTACTCATACTAACACACTACTCATACTCATACTAACACACTACTCATACTGACACACTACTCATACTGACACACTACTCATACTAACACACTACTCATACTGACTCATACTGACACACTACTCATACTGACACACTACTCATACTAACACACTACTCATACTAACACACTACTCATACTGACACACTACTCATACTAACACACTACTCATACTGACACACTACTCATACTGACACACTATATATATATATAGTGAGGTCATGTTCCATATTACATATCTTTGCACATACTGTATCCATATTAATCTACATTATACAGGCAATATCTCTTTATGCAAGAAGGTATGCTCATTGGCTATGTTTCATCTATGGGCACTTCTTGGACTAGTTCCAACTTATTTGAGTATCTTTTTAACAAGCAATCGCGGCCAGTATGAATTACGTTCAAAGGACGTCCTACACTTGTTGGTCCACCGTGTCAAAACAGAATTAGGTAAAAAAGCCTTTATGTTTGCAGCACCTTCTGCTTGGAACCTTCTTCAGAACTCGTTGAAACTGACTACCTTTATTTCTTATAGACAGTTTGTGTCAACTCTGAGGGATGTGGAGCAGGTGAACATTGGTCAGTGTAATTGTTTATAAAGTTGTATTTATGCCTTATTCAACACAGGGGCTTGTGTTAGCCTATATATGTATGTGTACTTGATGTCTTTTATATGTTGGAAACTGTTCTTTATGTTTTGTATGCTGCGTCTTGGCCAGGTCTCTCTTGTAAAAGAGATTTTAATCTCAATGAGTTTTCACCTGGTTAAATAAAGGTAAAAAAAAAAAATATATATATATATATATATAAGGCACAGTATGTAAAAAAACACTAGTCTGAACCTCCAGACATGAAAACTTCACCTTTATTAAGAATCTGCTTATGCCGATTATGACGAGTGACAGGAGGCAACAGCTGCTTTCAATCAAACGCAATTATATTTGCTGTCAATCATGCACAACAATAACAAAAGCAATGCCAACTGTGTGTCATTTCCAGGCACCAGATCTCCTCATTAACAAGCTGTGGGTCTGATTGTAGATTAGCACATTAGCTTTCCATCACTAACATATCAATTATGCAGCCGACGACGGCTCTAGTTTTCCTGTGAATAAGAGGGTGTTGCTGAAGCTGTGCTCGTGTCCTGAGGGGACGGGTTATGAGGACGGGGGACTATAAAGGATGCTTTGGACAATTTCATGTTATATTGATCAATAACAATTAGCTTCCATCGTGAATCTTTTCAAAACTCAGTCTCAGACAGGATCTTTTCTGCTTTTCTCCATGTTCATCTGTGTTTAGTGTGTGTGATGTCTCTGTTTGAGGATGAAGAAGAGAGTTCTCCTCTATATCAGTGTCAGTGTTTCTGAACTCCTGAAACGCCTCCATTGTAGTCTTGAGTTTCTTCGGGAACGAGCACGTCACAATCAATGTTCCCTTTAATTTTTTTTCTTGCTGAGCAAAACTTTTCTCTATTGGTGTGTGTTCGTCACCTGAGAAAATGATTCTTTATATCTGACTTGTACAGCGCATGTAACACAATGGTTTCAACATGCAGTTGTAACTTTTAACTAGAATGTGGCCTTTCTATTTTATTTGATGCAACTTATTGGTATTAAATCATATTTTTGAAAACAAGCAGTTAATTAAGAAGTCACTAAATGAAAGTTACCTGAGAATCCTTTTTTACAGTGCTGTTAACTCATAGGTCGGCAACCCGCGGCTCTAAAGCGCCGCCCTAGTGGCTCCCTGGAGCTTTTTCAAAAATTTGAAAATGGAAAAAATATTTTTTGTTTTAATATAATTTCTGTAGGATGAAAAACATGACAAACATTCTTAAAGTTTTTCAACGTTGTAAAAATGTGTATAATAAATATTTAATTTCAACATTTCTGTCAACGAAGAATTTACGTCATAGACTGTGACACACGTGTCTGTCAGATCGGCGTGATGCCAGACCGGTGGCTGACAAACTAAAGGCTTGTTCGACTTCATGCAGCTCTGCGCAGACCGATCGGCGGCAGACTTGAAGCAGTGCATGCCGGTTAGAAATGTTGTCCGACTTGATACAGCGCCGACGCCACGTGACTGTGACGTATGCCATCAAAGTACCGCGAGAGCGATTTGAGAGTAGCCGAAGAACTCAGCCAGCGCAGCTTCTGAAGAGCGGCTGCTCTGGGCTGCACGAGCTCTGATGACGACACAGCTGTTCCACGATTGGCCGGATTCACCGCATGACAACGATCACGTGCGTTTCGTGTTTATTCTCACACCTTTAGTTCCACTAAAGCTCACAAATCAGTTTTTTAATAACAGTAAACACTCTTTTCATGTAGTCGCGATTTATTGTGTTATGTTTATCAAAATAAAACTGATTAAAAAATGTTGATTCCACTTCATTGATAGTAGGCCTAGCTGTAGGCTTATGTTGAACTTTATTCTTGTTCAAACAAACGCTGTATGAAGCAGTAGGCTACATAAAGTATTGAATGAAAATGTCTCTGAAACATCTGTGTATTTGGCAAATATTGCATTTATTTCACTTCAGCTGTGCTAAAGTATACAAACACCACGTGAGTGGTCACTACGGGAACCAGAAAGTGTCCGACTTCACGTCTCCGTTTGCAGCTCCTCCCCGCCTGCACGCGGCTACTCTCGCCGATCGCTTACATCCAGCCGCAGCCGATGTCGAACACACCTTAACTAACCGGCGGGTGTGTCATGGGCCGTGGATCCCAAGGGGGGAAAGAGAAAGATAGCTGAGCACTCCCAACGCACTCTAGTGCGGCGCGGGACTAGATTTGATGGCCGAGCGCGGGCACGTGCGGTAATTAGGGATGCACCGAATCCAGGATTCGGATTCGGATTCGGCCGAATATTGGGCTTTTTAACGGGGTTCGGTTTCTGCCGAACCTCAGAATTTTTTTCCACCGAACCGAACCCTAGGCTTGCACAACGCGCGCTACGTCGAAGTCACCGATCAGTGAATGACATCAAAGTACCGCGTGAACGAATAGAGAGCAGACGGCTCCTTATGCTTTTGAATTGCTCTCGCGGTACTTTGATGTCATAAAGTGATCTGTCTGTGCAGCGCCGGTTCAAGTCGAACAAGCCTGTAGTGTAACGCGTTGTGTCAGGAAGAAAAATAGGGATAGCTCACAGCTAAAGTTATTGCAGAGGCCAGACAGACTCACGGAGGTAATTGGTATCTCACAACTCGCACTTTATTCCACAATCGAACTTGTGTAACTGTCTGTCACACGTTCTACCGACCACATCGTTACTTAACAAAATAAGGTAAAAATGAGCATCAAACAGAAATAACCCGCATACATGGGCATATCATGTGTTCGAGGCGCACGGCACATACAATACGGACTGCAGACAGTTTAACAGGGAGCGCGCAGTTCTTAAAGGAGCCACACCTTATTTCCACTCGTTACAGTAGGTGGACCGTTCGAATGCAGTAGGCTGTGAGAAAGTGAAAATGGAACTCGTGAGCAGAAAAAGTGTTGTTTGGCAGTACTTTCAGTCAAAAGAAGGCAATTCAAGTCGAGCTACATGTTCAATTTGCAATGCCTATTTGTCTCATGGTGGCAAGGACTCTAAACAATAGGCTACACAACATCGCCGCTGTTCAAATGCATAATGTTGCTTATTATTTTTATTTTTTTACAGTTATAAAAGTAAAAGTAGTGTTTATTATTTACAGTAATAAAATAAAATGAAAAATCCACTTTGTTTACTTCATTAATGTGTTTACTGTGTTAATGGACTGAGGATGAGGGTAGGATTCGGTATTCGGTTTCGGATTCGGCAGAATCTTAACCAGTGGATTCGGTATTCGGCCGAACCCCACAAATCTGGATTCGGTGCATCCCTAGCGGTAATGCACTCACTCTACTAAAACAAAATAGAAACGATTTACAGGCCAGAATTTCTATTCATGTTTGCAGCGTTGAGCGATATAGCCAATCACAGACATATGTGTTGATTTCTTGAACGCAATGGCCAATCAGAAGCATTTAAGATAGACTCCCCTCACGCTCAAAACTGACTTTTTTGTTCAGTGCTGAATTCTGTATGCTGGCAGATCCTCTAATTATAACAAACAAAGTGTGGATATTATGAAAGATTCATTGTGCAGTCAGCTTCATTGATAATAACAGAGATGTGTGAGATCGCGATGAACTGTCAGCTTTTTAGGAATTATTAAGAGAGCGCACTTTGCGTGCATTCAGTCCATGCACGCATAGTAAACTGCTTGCTTTTATGTTAAATTAACAGTGGTTTGTGTTTTAATGCTTTAATATGCTTCAAATAATTTATCAGGAGGATGTATGGTGGCGACACGTAGGCTAACTTGAAAGTATTTGGAGGTACAGAAAAAAGTCTATTTGCGGGCGGGAGCGGGACAAAACATAAATGTTGCGGGCGCGGGAGAAAGAAAGTTGAGAACGTCAGTTATAACGACCCACGCATTAAAAAATGGTCGGGTTAAAATCGGGCTCGGGCTCATTATTACGTTTAATGTGTCGGGCCGGGCTTGATTTTTTGGGCCCGATCTAAGCTCTAATTTGTAGCCTACTTATCATTTTGATACTAGAGGGCTAATATAACACTTACAGCATGTGTTGCCTTCATTATAAGGCTTATATAAAGCTTTTATTTTTTTGCGGCTCTAGACAGATTTTTTTTTTTTTTTTTTTTGGTCCAATATGGCTCTTTCAACATTTTGGGTTGCCGACCCCTGTGTTAACTCTACCATGACTTTACCAAGAAATTATATTAAAAAAAAAAAATTACAACATTTTCTGCAGGACAGTTCAATTCCTTACAATAATATAATATAGTATAAAAAAGAATTAAGCTCTTACACTGAGATCGTTTGGTAAACCATAAAGCGTTTTTGTACAGGGGCATTTCTCAAACACACTCGAAGCGCTCGACCAATCACAACACACTGCTCCAGCCGACCAATCAGAGCACAGTGTGCTTTCAGAAGGAGGGGCTTCATAGAGACAGGAAGTAAACAGAGCGTTACTGACAGACCGGGAAGAGAGGAGCCGCAACAATGGAGAATATGAGGAGAATAATCAACATTCAAGCAGGAGAACCTGTTCTAGTAGAGCCTGAAACATCATCAAGACTTTATAAAAAGGCATAATAGCTCCTCTAAAGAAAATCCTGCAGGTTCTGACTGGTAATGATGACATTATGGCTTCATTCATGTACATCAATACAACTTGAATGCAGCATAACAGTTTCTACAAACAACAACAGGATTTCTCTAACAGAGTAACATTTTCATCATACCTTCAAAACAAAATGCATGCAAGTGCATATTTTAAACATTTAGCTCTCGGATGAATGGCTCTGGGTGTGTAGTTAGCTGTGAATATGCAGAAGGTTAATCACAGCCCGGTTATCCAGACATGACTGTGTCTTAATTAGAAAATCCCACTGATATCTCACTGCAGCAACAGCTCTCACAGCGGAAACTCAGCGCTTTATACGCATTTCATTAGTGAGCGCCTGTGCGTTTCATACATTTCTGTTTAATGGTAAAAATGCAGAATTAATGTCACAGCTTTGGTGACAATAAAATTAGACATCACTGTGGCGACCTGAACAACAAATGGAGATTAGTTCGCTAACTTTTATCAATTTATAAAAGTAAAAATGTTGTTTATGTAAGGGATAATGTACATTTACTTCGGTTGTTATCTCAGAATAAACCCGACAGGGTGATCAGGATCAGGTCTTCATCAACACACACACACACACACCTGAAGGGGGTTTATTCTGAGATACACACACATACACACACACACACCTGGAGTGGGTTATTCTGAGATAACACACACACACACACACCCCCAAAGGGGGTTATTCTGAGATAACGCACACACACACACACACCTGAAGTGGGTTTATTCTGAGATAACACACACATACACACACACACCTGGAGTGGGTTATTCTGAGATAACACACACACACACACACACCCAAAGGGGGTTATTCTGAGATAACGCATACACACACACACACACTGAAGGGGGTTTATTCTGAGATAACACACACACACACCTGAAGGGGGGTTATTCTGAGATAACACACACATACACACACACACCTGGAGTGGGTTATTCTGAGATAACACACACACACACACACACACACACACCCAAAGGGGGTTATTCTGAGATAACGCGCACACACACACACACACACTGAAGGGGGTTTATTCTGAGATAACACACACACACACTGAAGGGGGGTTATTCTGAGATAACACACACACACACACAAACACACACACACACCTGAA
>NW_026606896.1:200000-207500 GCF_029890125.1 Rhinichthys klamathensis goyatoka
GATAACAAGGTGCATGTCTCTTTAAATTATATGATAATGAGGTGCATGTCTCTTTAAATGATAATGAGCTGCATGTCTCTTTAAATTATAACGAGGTGCATGTCTCTTTAAATGATAATGAGGTGCATGTCTCTTTAAATGATAATGAGGTGCATGTCTCTTTAAATGATAATGAGGTGCATGTCTCTTTAAATGATATGATAATGAGGCGCATGTCTCTTTAAATGATAACAAGGTGCATGCCTCTTTAAATGATAACGAGGTGCATGTCTCTTTAAATGATAACAAGGTGCATGTCTCTTTAAATTATATGATAATGAGGTGCATGTCTCTTTAAATGATAATGAGCTGCATGTCTCTTTAAATTATAACGAGGTGCATCTCTTTTTAAATTATAATGAGGTGAATGTCTCTTTAAATGATAACGAGGTGCATGTCTCTTTAAATGATATGATAATGAGGTGCATGTCTCTTTAAATGATAACGAGGTGCATGTCTCTTTAAATGATAACGAGGTGCATGTCTCTTTAAATGATAATGAGCTGCATGTCTCTTTAAATTATAACGAGGTGCATGTCTCTTTAAATGATAATGAGGTGCATGTCTCTTTAAATGATAATGAGGTGCATGTCTCTTTAAATGATAATGAGGTGCATGTCTCTTTAAATGATATGATAATGAGGCGCATGTCTCTTTAAATGATAACAAGGTGCATGTCTCTTTAAATGATAATGAGGTGCATGTCTCTTTAAATGATATGATAATGAGGCGCATGTCTCTTTAAATGATAACAAGGTGCATGTCTCTTTAAATGATATGATAATGAGGCGCATGTCTCTTTAAATGATAACAAGGTGCATGTCTCTTTAAATGATAATGAGGTGCATGTCTCTTTAAATGATATGATAATGAGGTGCATGTCTCTTTAAATGATAACAAGGTGCATGTCTCTTTAAATTATATGATAATGAGTAGGGGTGTAACGATATTTGAACCGAACCGAAAAAACGCGATACACCACCCACGATACGTATCGCGATACTCTCATGGCGAACCGAACACGCCCCGCCCCCTGCGGCCCCGCCCAGCCCCGGCTCATTGCACCTCATGTGTTATGTGTACACAACGAATACAGCGCTGTTGCCTAACCACCATTAACCACATATAATCGCAATAAGCTTAGTGTTTTGTAACTTTTGATAATAAGCAAGGTGTAATCTTTCAAATTATGTCTATTTGATCACGAAATGCAAACAATAAATGCCGTTTTGGCGCTCTTAGATGTGGCGTGACAGATATCACTGTATGCATGCGGCAGCGCGGAGCGCGATCATCTCTTCCTCAGTTACAGAATAAACATGAATGGACACCCGAAGGTATGTTAAAAGATACAGTATACTTACTGAAAGGCATCATAACTCGTGTAAACACTCAATCAGTGTTTCAACAGCGGAAATACGTCAATAAAACGCTTAGTTTTTCACATAGCTTTATATTTACCTCAGGCAAGTCATTCAGTGTCCACAGCTTGCTGGTTTGCTAACTCTTTCACTAAATAAATGCTATATATTAGCCTATATATTATATTTTACTTAACCTGTTTATGATATCTTGATTATTTAATGTATGTTTAAAATAGTTGTCATGAAAATAACAGCAACTGTGTAAATTATTATATAACAATAACAAATTAGAGTAAAAACATGTTAATGCAAAAATTGCCTTATGTGCAGTTTACAAGTTTTCATACAATTTGTTATTTGAGTGTTGATTATTATTATTATTATATCTAAAAAAAATATCAACTGAATTTAGGCTAAAAGTCTAGGCTCTGTTGTTAAGCTTTAATGTTATAGTAATGTGCAAGTAAGGGCTCCTATATAGTTTACAGCATTAGCAGATAATTTTGTTATCCTTGAAAAACGTTTACTTGTAATTGAATTAATTTAAAGACAAGGACACAATTTGTTCATTAAAGCACTTTTTAATAAAAAATTAAAGCAATTTTAGTTTTCTAAACCCCCCCACCCCACCGAAATGAACCGAACCGAACCGAACCGAGACGTCAAAACCGTGGGACAAACCGAACCGCCAGGTTTGTGTATCGTTACACCCCTAATAATGAGGTGCATGTCTCTTTAAATGATATGATAATGAGGTGCATGTCTCTTTAAATGATAACAAGGTGCATGTCTCTTTAAATTATATGATAATGAGGTGCATGTCTCTTTAAATGATAATGAGGTGCATGTCTCTTTAAATGATATGATAATGAGGTGCATGTCTCTTTAAATGATATGATAATGAGGTGCATGTCTCTTTAAATGATATGATAATGAGGCGCATGTCTCTTTAAATGATAACAAGGTGCATGTCTCTTTAAATGATAATGAGGTGCATGTCTCTTTAAATGATATGATAATGAGGCGCATGTCTCTTTAAATGATAACAAGGTGCATGTCTCTTTAAATGATAATGAGGTGCATGTCTCTTTAAATGATGTGATAATGAGGCGCATGTCTCTTTAAATGATAACAAGGTGCATGTCTCTTTAAATGATAATGAGGTGCATGTCTCTTTAAATGATATAATAACAAGGTGCATGTCTCTTTAAATGATAATGAGGTGCATGTCTCTTTAAATGATATAATAACAAGGTGCATGTCTCTTTAAATGATAACAAGGTGCATGTCTCTTTAAATTATATGATAATGAGGTGCATGTCTCTTTAAATGATAATGAGCAACAAAAAAAAACTTTTGTGTGTTTACAGAGCAAGTGCCAAAACCTTCGTAAAAGTTTTGTACCATTCCCATGAAGCAAAAAAAAAATTTGGTCAAAAATATGAAGAGTTTGGTTCCAAAACGCGATAAACGCCATTTAAAAAAAAAAATTAGTTACTGCAAAAATCAGTATTGTATCTGGTTGGTATTGAAAAGTCAATGTTTCATTTTAAGTAAAATGCGATATCCGCCGTGTTATTCTGTCATGTTTTCTCCCTTTCTTTCCAAACCGCGACAAACGCCAGTCTCCCTTCTCTGCAGAACGCGATATATCCGCTCTCAACCAATCACAACGCACCATTCCACTCTCAACCAATCACAACGCACCATTCCACGCAATGTAAACAGTAACGGCAGCACCTTAAATACACCCGGCTTCCTAGTTTTTCTAATCTTATTTGTACTTTTCGATCAACAAACAAACAAAAAAATGAATAATATTGCGGGCATTGATGAACCTGTGGTTGTTTCTGCGGTGGGTGAGAAACGTAAGGCATCGAAATCGGATCATTTACGTGAGGAGATTAAGAAGATGAGGCACTCGGGAGGAGGAAAAACGTTTTCAATCTTCTTTACAGTTCTTAATAAAAATATTATACTAATAAACTTATGTTGTTGTGTATTTTCAACAGTTTCAATATGAAAAAAAAAAACTTTTATATTGATTCAATGGATTAATAGCATTTAGATTTTTTTTTTAAAATGGATTTATTGCATTTTGGGGAAAAAAATAATCCGTTTTTATAATAAATCTTTGAAAATCGAAACCTGGATTTTAATTTTTTTTGTTATTATGACCTACAAATGCTATGTGAAAGTTTGAAACAGAAAATAGTGGTTTTCATCTTTCCACTTTCTTGGTAAAGAAAACACATTTTTACTCAAATTAATCTAAATGGATTTATTGCGTTTTGGAACCAAACTCTTCATATATAAATTATTTTATTTGTAATATTCATATTCTATATATTGAAGGTAAGACCCCAAAATGTGAACAGAACTGAAAAAAATGGATATCAGTATATTTCTTCAGTTGACTGATGGCACTAAGCAAACTTTCAAACTCTTTTCTATTAAGTTCTCTCAAATGGCATGTTTAAATATGCAAATTAGGTATTATCTAATTAAACATACACTCATTTGCATACATTTCCAGAACAGAAATCTGAACATTGGATAAAGCCAGGATCAAAATTCTAGTTTGATTTTGTTGACAGTGGTTTTTACAGTCTGGATTTCTCTTTTCAACACACATAAATCAGTAAATACTGTCGACAGACGTTTAGGAATGAAATGTTCTAAAAATCAGGTGAATTATATATGAATAAAGTACCTTCAGAATATAGATATGAGTAAAGCTGTGAAGTTTGGTGTGTGTAAAGATTTCTGTCTTTATAGAGATTTAAACCACACGCGCAAAGGGAAAGAGTGCACTTCAATATTTAAAGGTGTATTTTGGAAATCTGATGTTATAGAAGCAAAATAGATCAAAATTGAGCACCAGTGCATGAAAAATACAGTGTTTTGCCTGTAGAGTCCAAACTATACGCATCATTCATGATGATTCTGGCATAATTCACACCTGTATGGCTTTCTTACGCAGAAGAATATTAGAGTTCAAACACCAGTGGCTTTCACACATTTCTACTTTTGTGTTCCACGACCAAAACGAGAGATTTTCCTTTCTAACCAAGAAAAACAACCAAAGCGCATCATATGAAGAAAGTGGCGAAGCGACGGCGTGTGGAAAGTTATGAATGTTTATTATCCCGCAGAGATGTGGAACTGCATCAGACTCTTGAATATTAGATTCTGCAAAAGTCAATAGAGGACGTTGTGATTAAAGTGAATAAATATTCTCGATCTCGAAGCCTGCATTTCTCCACCGCTTCTCTGTTATGATCGACAGGATCAAGCCGACACACACTGTTCTGTGCCGTGTGTGAGCAGAGGAACTCGTGACGGCTTTATTAACTTCAGCTCGTGTGTGTGTGTGTGTGTGTGTGTGTGTGTGTGTGCTGTTCACCGGACGTCTGACTGACCTCGTGTGTTTCTGCGATGATGGAGTCCAAATGTCTGAAAATCCTTCAATCAAGATGCATAGAGGAGTGAAATGCTGTAAGATATTATGTCTTGTTTTATGAAAGTGAAGTGAGTTTTTGCTGAAAACACGCACATTTTCTGCCAATGAGGTCAGAAAAATAAACTTCATTCAAACGGAAACAAGATTATATTTCTCACCCCATTATCAGATCATTTTGAACTCACTGCATTTTGATTTCCCACCCCATAAATCAAGACACAATATCTAATAGCATTTCACTCATCTAGTAAATGCATCTTGATTTAAGAATATTTGGATATTTGGACTGGAAACTAGAGAAAAACACTAAGAGAAGCTTTGCTGTGATGCGAACACAGTTTCTTGCGGTGTGGTTTTGAGTTACACTGTAAGACTGTAAAAGCTGTATAAAAGATTATCAGAGTACGTTTTACAAGAAAATATACTACTGATACTATACTACACCTAAAAACATTGGTGTAGAAACACTTTTCACTCAGAAAACGATAGTGAATTTCACAATTAAACACAAAGAAATGGCATTTTCTACCAATAATCCTCATTTACAATTTTGAAAAATAATTGTATAGAGTTTACAGCACATTTTGCTCAGTGCATTTACACATTTGCCACTTTTATCCATTGCATCTAAAGCATTCAAAACAATCCTCCATATTCACTATTATAATTCTCTGCTATTTGCGTCTATATTGCGAGTCTCGAGCAAGGCCTCGTTCTTCAGTAGAGATGTGTGTGCATATTAATGATGTGTGTTCCTCTCACAGCGGTCGCCCCGCCCTGACGCCCACACCTGATTGGTATTTCTGTAAGGTTTTTAGAAGCACTGGAGACAATTTACTTCTCCTCCTCGTGTTAATTCATTTATTTATGTGTGGCGAATGAAGATTTGGCATTGTTAGTTGCACAAACACAATGACATCTCAGGGAGATTAAAGCATCCCGTCCAGCGCGGCGCATGCTGTGAATTAATTAGCTGGTTATGAACAGAACGATCCCTTAGTGTATTAAATACGCTGACCTGCGCTCACACACACACACACACACACCGCATTACTGAAGCTCAAACTGCATCGTCTCAGAGAATGCATGCATTAACCCTGGAGCGTCAATTAAAAGAAGTTACACACACAGTAGGTCCGTAGTGCACACAAAAGCTTAAGTTAAGACTTAAGTTTGGTCTCATTTTAAAGAAGATTGGCAGATTATTGTTGGAAGTAAAAAAAAAAATGTAAAAGTGACACAAACCAAAAAAGTTATAGAGGTTTATGAAAGTGATTTATGAACATAATTTTATATAAAATATATATTTTATGAAAAATGTTAGAAAATCAAAGCCATGATCTAAACTAGTCGTGTTCCAAATTTGAGGATGATATCTCAGTAAATGAGCGTTCAGTGAGTGTGTTCGGGCGCACGTTATCCTCATTAGATGCAGCAAAACTCACTGGGACACACACACACACACACACACACAGCTGCATCATTTATCCAATTGGCTCTATAATAAGAAGGAATAAAGCGAGTATTTGCTTTATAGGCCAAACCTGAGAAAATGGCACCTCTGGGATTTTTATTTTTTTTACAAATTTTCAATTTTAAAGTCAGAATAAAAGCCTATTAACAAAGATGCCATCATGTTATAGTTAAATGGCCCTGGGATTAAAAATCGCAGTTTTAATGGGTTTCAATGGGGACATTTTTGTCCTGAAGGTCCCAAACTTTTTTGCGTAACTAGTGCAAAATAAATTTATCAAAGGAAATGAAGGTGAAATAGTCAAATTCCAATAGAAATACACATCTGTGCCAAAATCTAGGCAGTTTGCATTAACACAGGCATAATGATTAAAAAAACTAAAATGGTCGCACAAGGGTTATTATCTTGATGATCAAATGTTTAGCAGATATGCAATATAAATAGCTTAGAACAGAAACGATGCATGTTTATACGCAGGGAAGCAGTGATTCTGCATTTGAAAGCCTGTATGCATTCATGGAAATATTATGCAACAAAATCATTTCAAACAAGCATACTGATATTTTATTACTAGAAGAATGCTAAGTGGAATAATGAATAAATACAGTCATGAAAAAACAGCAAAATTATGGGTTGCATACATTTCATAGGATACTATGATGATATATTTGACCTATTTCAGTCATGTGAATTTATTAGGGCTGTCAAATGATTCATCGTAATTAATCACATCCAAAATAAGTTTTTTTTACATAATATATGTGGGTGCACTGTGTATAATTATTTTATATAAATAAATACACACACATGCTTGTATATATTTAAGAAATATTTTCATGTATATACTGTATATAGATTTATATATATTTATATATAAATATTTTATATATAAATAATATTTTTTCTTAAATATACATGCATGTGTGTGTATTTATATATATACAAAATAATTATACATAGTGCACCCACATATATTATGTAAAAAAAAAACTATTTTGGATGTGATTAATCGTGATTAATCATTTGACAGCCCTAGAATTTATTGAAGTTTTCAACCAAAAATCCCCTTGAAAACAGTAAATAATGGTAAACTCAGTACATGATGGCATGTTGACAGCCGGCTCCTTAAGAAAACGTTAGCGGTGACATTTCCAGTGTTA
>NW_026606896.1:222500-257500 GCF_029890125.1 Rhinichthys klamathensis goyatoka
CATATCTGCGCTGCTGCACATGAGAGACTTCCACCCCCACACCATTCACAGAGTGAATATCAGCCTCTCCAGGGACTGTGCCCTCAAACCCAACGTGTTCTTTGCCCACCACCCAACCCTCCACCTGGACTGCCTGTATGATAACATACACCTACATAGAAATGCAGTCCCCACCCTTGCTAGGACCCTGAAGGATGTTGCTCTTGGAAGGAGCCATACTACCACTCCAAGGGGTAACCACACAACGCAGACCCCACGCAGACCTCCAGGACATCCTAGACCTTCAAGACCATCCAGACCTCCACCATACATCCACCCCCGGCCATCAGAGAGGACGGCCAGGCCACCAAACCCACCGCATCACCAACATCACAACCCACAGCCAACACAACACTGGCCCCCGATACCCAGCCAGAGAGCCCCCCAGCCTGGAGGTCCTATACGCCCCCTCATCCCAACGGCAGAACCAAGACTTCAGGAGCAGCAGCCTACTGGACTGAGCTATGCTGCAGCGGTGAGAAGAGCCACAACCCCAGCCCCCTCTGGTGAACTCAAAGACATATTACACATGCTAAACCTGCTCTGCTCTCGCCTCATATAGCTACATGATGGAAGAGCAGAGACCTCTTACAGAAATCATAATTCATAGTATAACATGTTAGATATAATTTTAAATGAATAGTAATATAAGGACAATTCTAAACAATATCTCACACATGATACATTCTAAAATGTCACTCAAAGTTTAATATTTTATTAATTTACCTACAACACTATTTTCCTTTTATTTATAAAAAAAAAAAAAAAAAAAAAAAAAAAAAAAAAAAAAAATTATTATTATTGTTTTTTTTTTATTATTATTATTATTATTATTTTATTTTATTTTTATTCCCATTTGTTACTAGTATTATTTTTTAATATCTAGTTTACTATTAGGTGCTGGAATATAAGGTGTTTGTCTAATTTTTGAACAGATTACACTTGGAGATGAAATCGTTTACAATAACATGTTGGAACATTCAAGGTCTGAGATCATCAGCTTTTGGTCTAAAGAGCAGGAACTCAGATTTTAAAAGAGAGTTAAAAGACTCTGACATCATAGTTTTACAGGAAACATGGTGCAGAGAAGATGTTTCCACTGGTCGTCCTCACGGCTACACTGAGATTATTATACCATCAACAAAAAATCCCAAAATAACCCAAGGCAGAGATTCAGGAGGCATGATTATATGGTGTAAATCAGAACTGAGCCAGTCCATCACAGTAATTAAAAAAGAAGAATCTTATATATGGTTGAAAATTAACAAACAGATGATTTGTGCTGAGCAACATGTCTACATATGTGCCATCTATATACCTCCATCAGAATCCCCCTACTACAACCCAGATATTTTCTCTATTCTTGAGGAGGAAATTAATCATTGTAAAACCATGGGAAATGTATTAATCTGTGGGGACTTAAACGCTCGAACAGGGGAAAGAGCTGACACTATGAACACCCAGGGAGACAAACACTTACCTGGAAGCACCTGCTTCCCCCTCCCTGAATGTCCTGCTAGAAAGAGCTTTGACAAGCTTACTAATACAAGCGGTGTGCAGCTTTTACAGCTATGCCGTACACTGGGTCTGTACATAGTCAACGGCAGGCTACGAGGGGACTCTCTAGGTCGCTACACTTACAGCTCAGCTCTTGGCAGTAGTACGGTTGATTATTTCATTACAGATCTAGATCCAGTGTCTCTCAGAGCTTTCACAGTCAGCCCCCTCACACCCCTCTCAGACCACAGCAAAATCACAATATACCTGAAAAGGGCCCAGTCTAAGTCTGGAGCCCCTAGTGCCTGTGAACTGTTTAACAGCACATACTCATACAGATGGACCCCAGACAGCATGGGGGCGTACCAAAAGGCACTGGAAAATCAAAACATACATAATTTAACCCATTTATTTCTAACTGAAACATTTCCCCAGAATAATTCTGGTGTAAATTCAGCTGTGGACAAAATCAATTCAATATTTCATAATTTGGCTGCATTGTCTAATTTGAAAGCCTCCAAACCAAAACCTCAACAAATGAACAGCAACAAATGGTTTGACACTGAATGCAAAAACCTAAGGAAAAATTTAAGGAAATTATCAAATGAAAAGCATAGGGACCCAGATAACCACAATATAAGCTGTAAATATGAGGCCACTCTGAAACAATACAAGTACACCCTAAAAACTAAGAAAGAACAACACAACAAAAAGCAGCTCTGTGAAATTGAGGAATCTTTAGAGTCTAACCAGTTCTGGGAGAAATGGAACAACCTAAACAAAACCCAGCAGGATGAATTGGCAATTCAAGATGGAAATACTTGGATTAATCACTTTAGTAAATTATACAGTAATATTACAAAAAATGATGATCAGTACAAGATACTCTCAAAATGGAAAACTCTGGAGGCGGTGATAAAAAACAACCAGAACCCTCTAGATTCCCCTGTAACAGAACAAGAGTTAACAGAAGTCACCCAGTCCCTGAAAGGAAAAAAGGCTTGTGGTGTAGATGGAGTCCTCAACGAAATGATCAAATACTCAGATCATAAAATCTGATTGGCTATACTAAAACTATTCAATACTATTCTATCAACTGGAACTTTTCCTGACATCTGGAACAAAGGTTTAATAACCCCAATTCATAAATCCGGAGATAAATATGACCCAAATAACTACAGAGGAATATGTGTATCCAGTAACCTGGGAAAAATATTCTGCAACATCATTAATAAACGACTTGTCAAATTCCTTGATGACCACAATATTCTGCATAAATGCCAAATTGGTTTTTTGCCAAATTGCCGCACAACGGACCATATATTTACACTCCAGACTCTAATTGATCAAGAATTAAACACTAAGAAAAGAAAGGTATATGCCTGTTTTGTTGACTTCCAAAAAGCCTTTGATTCCATCTGGCACGAGGGCCTCTTCTACAGACTACTTGATAGTGGCATTGGAGGAAAAACATATGATTTGATTAAGAACATGTATACAAAAAGTGAATGTGCCATAAAGATTGGAAACAAACAAACAGCGTTCTTCTCCCAGGGCCGGGGAGTGAGGCAGGGATGCAATCTCAGTCCAATTCTCTTCAATCTATATATCAATGAATTAGCAAAGCAATTAGAGAGTTCCACGGCACCTGGCCTCACCCTGAACACCACCGAGATCAGAGGTCTGCTGTATGCAGATGACCTAGTGTTACTCTCACCTACTAGAGAAGGTCTGCAGCAGCACCTTAACCTCCTGCAGAGATTCTGCCAGACCTGGGCCCTGACAGTCAACACAGTAAAGACTAAGATAATGATCTTTCAGAAACAATACAGAAATCAGGTTACACACAATGTCTATTTGGACACCACTAAATTACAACACACAAAAAACTACACTTACCTTGGCCTCGACATTACATACACAGGCAACCTCAACATGGCTGTGAAAGATCTGAGGGACAAAGCAAGGAGAGCTTTCTATGCAATAAAAAGAAACATTAAAATCTATATTCCAATTGAAATCTGGCTTAAAATTTTCCAATTTGTACTAGAACCAATTATTCTATATGGTAGTGAAATTTGGGGGCCAAAACTTAATAATGAATTTGACAAATGGGACAAAACAATCATAGAATCTTTCCATACTGAGTTCTGTAAGAGCATCCTACAGGTGCAGAGAAAAACCCCGAATAACCTGTGCAGAGCAGAGCTCGGCCAATACCCCCTCTTACTAAAGATACAGAAAAGATCGATTAAATTTTACAATCACTTAAAATCAGTTAACCCCCAGACATATCATCACAAAGCCCTAACACACCAGGAGCTGAAAGCAGAACAGAGTCCCCTGAATTGAATACTGGAAAGAAACGACCAAAACACAAAGTAAATTACAACTTTATCTGACCCTAAAAAGAGAATTCACACTGGCAAATTACCTGAGTACAATAAAATGTCCTAAACTAAGGAAAATGTTGACAACGTACAGGCTGAGTGAACACAGCCTGGCCATAGAGACGGGTCGGCACAGACAGAGCTGGCTCCCACAAGAGGAGAGACTCTGCTCCCAGTGTGTGTGTGTGTGTGTGTGTGTGTGTGTGTGTGTGTGTGTGTGTGTGTGTGTGTGTGTGAGAGAGAGACGGGTCGGCACAGACAGAGCTGGCTCCCACTAGAGGAGAGACTCTGCTCCCAGTGTGACCGGGGACAGGTCGAGACAGAGCTGCACTTTCTAACCTCATGCCCCAAATATAATACACTAAGACAAAAACACTTCCCAAACATTTCCCAAATATACCCTGAATTCAAATCCATATCAGACACACAGAAAATCCCATATTTACTAGGAGAAATGCCCAAATGTGAGATAATTGCTGCAAAATATGTCTCCTCATGCCATGAAATAAGACAACCAGTGGAACCTCAGATTGATAAATAATTGTACAAATTTTCAAATAATTATTATTTTGATTGTTTGATATTTTAGTAATTGTTTTATTTTATTTTTTATTGTTCACTTTTATTTATCTATATGTTTGTATATGTCTATTGCTTTGGCAATATTGTGCTATTGTACACATTCATGCCAATAAAGCTGAATTGAATTGAATTGAGTGTGAGAGTGAGAGTGAGTGAGAGTGAGTGTGTGTGAGAGTGAGTGAGTGAGTGTGATTGAGTGTGAGTGAGTGTGAGTGAGAGTGAGTGAGTGAGTGTGTGTGAGAGTGAGTGAGTGTGAGTGAGAGAGAGAGTGAGAGAGAGTGAGTGAGTGAGTGTGAGTGAGAGTGAGTGAGTGTGTGTGTGTGAGAGTGAGTGTGAGTGAGAGAGAGAGTGAGAGAGAGAGTGAGTGAGTGAATGAGAGTGAGTGAGTGTGTGTGAGAGTGAGTGAGTGTGAGTGAGTGAGTGAGAGAGTGTGAGTGTGAGTGAGTGTGAGTGAGAGAGTGAGTGAGTGTGAGTGAGAGAGTGAGTGAGTGTGAGTGAGAGAGTGAGTGAGTGTGAGTGAGAGAGTGAGTGTGAGTGAGAGAGTGAGTGAGTGTGAGTGAGAGAGAGAGTGAGAGAGAGAGTGAGTGAGTGAATGAGAGTGAGTGAGTGAGTGAGTGAGTGTGTGTGAGAGTGAGTGAGTGTGAGTGAGTGAGTGAGTGAGAGAGTGTGAGTGTGAGTGAGTGTGAGTGAGAGAGTGAGTGTGAGAGAGTGAGTGAGTGAGTGAGTGTGAGTGAGTGAGAGAGAGAGTGAGTGTGTGTGAGAGTGAGTGAGTGTGAGTGAGTGAGTGTGAGTGAGTGAGTGAGTGTGTGTGAGAGTGAGTGAGTGAGTGTGTGTGAGAGTGAGTGAGAGTGAGTGAGTGAGAGAGTGAGAGAGTGAGTGTGTGTCTTTAGATAAAAGCATCTGCCAAATGCATAATTGAAAACCTACATAAATACAAACAAGACAAACAAGTTCTCACACACTCAAACATCTTCACCTTCAGTCACATCAAGATCAAGATCAACTTAATAACTTAATTTTCTGGGACTGAAGATTTGACGACTAATGACCTGAAAACATGTCAATTAATAACCAAACAACATGTTATTGTGGTTTTGTTTAAAAATGTGTAAAAACACACACATAGCTCAAGACATCATGACTTTAAACACTTTTTAAACGTCTGGTAATTAGAATTTTACAGCCAAAATTTCATGTATATCCAATAAGATACAAATTAAACTCATTTGCAAGGCTATTAAACCGGTGATGTAGATTTAGCGCACGTTAGATGATGTCTTTATAAAACAACACGCTTTCCTGCTGATAGAAGAGTCTGTGACCGTCGAAACATTCAAGCTCTCAATATAACACACTCCTTCGCGCAGGAATCACGACTCTCGCGCGAAACACCTCCAGCTTCATTTCTGATGAATAATTCATGCTTCATTAATTGGAAAGTAAATGAATTCCAATGTTTCCATACATGAATAATGTGAACGATTAGTCTGTCTAAATCATTTAGCAGCATCTCGTGTGTGTGTGTGTGTGTGTGTGCGTGTGTGTGCAGTTTATAGACACTGCTTGTCAAAAACTTTGGAATTATAATTTTTTATGTTTTTGAGTCTCTTCTGCTCACCAAAGCTGCATTTATTTGATGAAAAATACAGTAAAAATTCTGAAATATTATTCCTCCAATATAAAGCCTCAATTATGTAGTAATAAAGTAATCATTCTAACATGAAGTCAAAATTATGATATACAAAGTGGAAAATCTGACATAAAAAGCCTCAATTATGACATATATAGTTAAAATGACATAAGTCAAATTATGATACGTTAAGTGGAAAATCTGACTTTAAAAGACTTAATTATGACATACAAATTTAAATTATGTCATTTTAAGTTAAAATGAGATAAAAAGTCAAAATTATGACATACTACATCATATTTATGAGACGAAAAGTAATACTTCTAACATAAAAAGTCTAAATTATGATACACTAAGTGGAAATTCTGACATTAAAATTCGAAATTGACATATAATTAGAGCTTTTATCTCATAATTCTGACTTTTTATGTCATAAATATGCTTTACCGAAGCATGTTTTTTCCTAATGTGTCAGACATGGGCTTCCACACAAATGTTGTCCGTCTTCAGAGTATTGATATTAATATTGAGTGAGATATAAGAACCCTGTGGCTCTCCACAGATAACGCAGTTATTTCTCTTCTGTCCATCAGCTGAAGCGACTCGCTCACTCAAAGCCATAATATCTGTCACTGTAGATATGAAGACGAATCAGAAGTGAATGTGTTATTGAGTGACACAGCGGTTCTCAGATGATTAACACGTCTGTGTTTACAGTCGGCATGAACTCGAGATCATCTTCTCTCCTCTATTGTATTATTATATCGAGTGAAGCGCTTCAGGAACAGGAACACATGTGGGCGGGGCTTGATTGTGTCTGTGGGGAGTTGATTGGATGGTTGTGGTTTGCTATTGGCTGATCTCATGTGAGTGACAGGTTATAGCCCCGCCCTCGTCATCAAAGAAGAGAAGAGATGTCGCTGTTATTCTGATTCAAGATTATTATGAACATACAACACTGCAATATTCCATGATTTCACGATGAGTTCCAGCTCTTCTGTTCTCAAGTCTTTCTTTAATGAGTTTAGAACCGAAACATGAGCGGATCCCTGACTCAGAGTCAGGCTTTAGCGGAGTGATGAGGAGGAATGTGTTTCGCTTATGGGTTTTATGATATGGTCACTGAGGCTGTGAATGCACATGAATTATTGTTTTTGAGAGTTTGAATTTCATCAGCTCAATATGTGTGTTTGTGTGTGTGTGTGTGTGTGTGTGTGTGTGTGTGTGTGTGTGTGTGTGTGTGTGTGTGTGTGTGTGTGTGTGTGTGTGTGTGTGTGTGTGTGTGTGACTCTACTGTCTGCGTGTGTGACTCTACTGTGTGTGTGTGTGTGTGTGTGTGTGTGTGTGTGTGTGTGTGTGTGTGTGTGTGTGTGTGTGTGTGTGTGTGACTCTACTGTCTGCGTGTGTGACTATACTGTGTGTGTGTGTGTGACTCTACTGCCCTCGTGTGTCTGAACTTCAGATGCACTCAAACCCAATCTATCAGAAAATACAATTACATTAAATCTATTAGTATAAATAAATAAATATATTTACTTTTTTTGTGTTTTTATAAAGACTTTAAACATGTTTTGCTTCATCTGGTAAATTATTTTTTTATTAAATGAAGGAATATCAGTTCTTATGAAACTTTATCTGGTCTTCTAAACTCTTGGATTATTTGAGTTGTTTTGTGATTGAACCATTTGAACTAAAGCAGAAAGTATAAGTCATGATTGTTATTTATTTTTTGTAAATCACAGTTTTAAATTGTAATTTTAAAGGTTGTTCTGTACATTTGTTTTATTGTATTTGTACAAAATTATTTTCCAGTTTTAAATAAAAATATAATCCATCATTGCTTCATCTGTCACAACAAATATTCATATTTCAATCCATATTTTCCCTAATATGCAAGTTTCTTGCTGAAATAATTCATCAATAATAGTCCGGCTGAAATCACTGTTCGGTTAAAATGACATAAAAAGTCAAAATTATGACATAAAAGGTAAAAAAAATGTACATTAAAAAACAAAAGTTATTACATACTATGTCATATTTATGAGATGAAAATAATCATAATTAATAATAATCATAATTCTAACATAAAAAGTAAAAATGATGATATACTAAGAGGTAAATCTGACTTAAAAAGTCATAATTAATGACATCCAATTATAACATACATACAGAAGTTAAAATGACAAAAAGTCAAAATTATGACATAAAAAGTCAATATTTTGGCATACTACGTCAAATTTGAGATGAAAAGTAATAATTCTAACATAAAAAGTCTAAATTATTATACGAAGTGTAAATTCTGACATCAAAAAATCGAAATTGGCATAATTTAGAGCTTTTATCTCATTATTCTGACCTATGTCATAAATATGATTTACCAGAACATAATGTTTAATATGTGTTAAACTCCAGATTATACTTCCGCATTTCTCCGCCCACGGACAGGATCGACAGAGGGTTATTAATAGAACAGATATTGTGAGAGTAGGTTTATCACTGATAAGTGTATGTCTACTATTTAAACAGCATTATGGAAGAACTAGAACACAATGCCAATTCTTACCTGCGAGTCCGCGACAAATTGACGAAAACAGCCGTTTCTTTCCGGTTTTTCGGGAAATGTTTATCAAATGTTTAGCCTAAAACACAGTAGTGGTCCAGTTTGAAACGTTGACAACAAAGATGATTCGTCGCGGTTTTCTCTCAGTATTTGCGGTTCTTTGAAGCGCTTTTAATCCGCTGCTTCGTGAAGCTCTGAAACCTTTGCGAACCGTTTGTTTCGAACCAGTTTCGGCTCTCGGTGCGCATGCGCGTTGCGTATCTGCCAAAGTCACGTGATTTAAATAAACGCGGCTTCCTTACGCAACTGTCACAAAATTATTCGCATCTGGAGATAAACCCATAAACCCATGAACCCGTGTCAATGGTTCTTTACGTGACATCAGATCAACTTTTTAATATGTGTGTAATGAAAAGGAAGAGTTAGTCAACAGTCTCTTATAGATTGCAATAGTCGGGTTCCAGAAGTAAAAACTCCATTAATTTTCTCCATAGAGAAATTGATTTGAAACGATAACTTATTGGCCTAAACCTTTAAAAACAGCCCTACTGTGAGGCTGAGCTACGGGGTTGTTCATTGATAGTACTTGCTTCTGTTGAAGCGTCAGCCCACATTATTTCAACTTAGTTTTAAAATAATCATGTTTAACAGCGGAATTCATGGTGAAAAACTACATTACCCATGGTGCTGTACAGAAAATTCCACCAATCAGAGTCAAAACAAGCGAGAACTCTTTAGCCACGCCCACTCCCATGAAGCATTGCGAATGACGTAATCGAATTGATCTCTCTACACTCTCAAAATATTTCAATATTTCAATACATAGGCATATTTTGCAAAAAAAAATTTATCGTTTATATATATATATATATATATATATATATATATATATAATTAAAAAAATTAAATGCATAGTTTTATATTCCTCATTCTCCATTGTTTTTAATTGGATTCTGCTGCTTGCAATGCTTCATGGGATTGTAGTTCTTTCCTTCACTAAAGCCGTTACGTTCACAGTCTTGCTCCTTTGTATTTTTGTTCGATTTTCAAATACTTTTTGCTTCAAATCAAAGTTTGTAATGTTGTGATTCACCTCGTAGCTGGATGGCTTAGTTCATGGCTTATAACAATTTATTTAACAATTACTTTTTTTGAGATCCCTATGAGAGAAATTAATGGAAAAAAATACTTCCAGAAAAAACTTTGCTGAAAAAGTGGGCGGGCACTAATGTAAGACCTCCATAAAACAAACAAAACTGCAAATTAATAAAATAACACATACAAACACTTCACGTTTTATGATATTGGATGATTTGTTAATTGTATTTAATTTATAAAACGGTTAGTTCCAATCCTTGATTCTGATTGGTCAATAGCTGTGCTTTATTCACGATAAAACACGGCTATGACCGCTTCACCCAACGGTTCTATGTATCACTACACAACACCCCTAGCAACCACTCTTAGCAACTTAAACAGATGTTTCATCTCATTGATATTGTTCATTTAAAGCTAGAGCAGAGCATTGTGAGAGATCGAGTAAGCGAGTGTACCTGCATTTACAGTAGACGTAGCATTTTCCTTCAGGTCAGTCCTATATTCATAATAAAAAAATGCGTTTGAATGTCCGCTGCATATTTTGTCCTTTTAACAGTCATGGGGTTTTCCGTGCATAACGTTAGTCATCTGTCAGTTGCGTCTGTCTTCTCCGTGATCACAAGTTCGAGTCCTTTCAAAAGCCTTCTCTACAGACTCACTCACTCACTCACTCATAAAGACAGTCTTTGCCGCCATCTATTGGCGAAATAATATATGTAACTTCTGTTGCTGTTCACGTTCCGGGACTATTTTTTCCAGCGGAAGGCAGGCTTTTAGTGATTTTACTTCATGAAAGTTGCATAGATACATATTTTTCGGCTTTAATATTTTTATTGTGTGGCAACCGTTTTATAAAAGCAATAAGGTACTCGAGGCAAGTGCTGTATCGTGAATAAGTAACGGCTGAAGGGGTTGCAGGCACTCCGCTTCGCGTCGTGCCTAACAACGCCCTCCAGCCGTTACTTATTCACGATACAGCACAGCCTCTCGTACCTTATTGCTTACATATTACACCCGCCCGGGAACAATACAAGTCGACATTATGACTAAAAGTTTGCTAGGAGTATTTCCTACTCAAGCAAGGCGGTGTTTGACTCTGGTCAAGCGTATCCAATGGGAGCAGAGTGGGAGTGGCCTTGGACAGCAGCATGCCCAGTGCATTATGGGTGTTGAAGTTTTCTTACCTATTTGGCAAAAGAGAAGACAACAGCCCCTTTACTCCACATTCTACGGTTTATGTGTCTATGTGGTGTTTTTAATACGCTTTAAGACACACATGTGTAAGTTCATAAGTCGACAGCATTGCTGAGTATTTCCTCCTTAAAACTGCAGTGAACCAAAGACAGTCTCAAAAACACGGTTTGAAATCGCTGGTGTTTCTGACATCACAAACGACCTTGTAACCAATCAGATCAACGTGTGATCGTCAACCAGTGGATCTCTGAGCTGAGGGAGTGAGTGGAGGCGGGGCTCATTTGCACATTCATAGAACCACGCATACTAAATGAGGCGAGGGTGTCGAGTTACATTGAAGCTATTATAAGGCATGAAGAATTTTTTTTAAATATGTCATTTTGGAGATTAAAGATGAGTTCTAAGGGATACAATTATTGACTACAGGGGGAATTTAAGATTTCATTGGTCACGTCAATCACAGTACTGATGCTACACCAAACACTGATCTCTAAACCTACCCGTCACTGTATCCTTAATAAACGAAATAAGCTGCAGAGTGCGATTTCTGGTGATGTGATTTGGGGGGAAATTATTTATGCGACAGTGGTCACGTGGTACCAGTAGGAGCTCTTCCCAGCTTACAAGTTGTAATTACGAGCTGAAACCTCTTAATGGACCCTTTTCACAGACTGTTATAACGCGTTCCCACAGTTATCAACTGCGCAAATCTTGTAAAGTTTCATTTTTTATTTTTATTTAAAGGGTCCATTAAGGTAACTACGACATAGCGTGAACGCAGCATGCCGCGGTTCCTTTAAGACGCTCTTCGCCGTGATTGGCCGTTACAACCACGTGGTGAGTGTGTGTGTCGCATTGATCATGATGGCGGCTGATCTAGTGCGAGGGTGGACCGACGAGCAGCTCAAGACTGAAGAAGTGGCGAAGAAAGAGCTCATCAAATTCATCCAGGATAACGGAGCACAATCGGTAGTGTACACACTACACCTGCGCGCTCCCGCGGACCACACAACACACAACTGCGTGCAGAGAGTGTGTGGCAGAGGAGTCATGTGTCAAAACAGTCCAGATCAAATGCATGTTCTATATATGTAGAGAGAGAGAGAGAGAGAGGTTCACATATTTACTTATTAATATGTGCATGCGTCATTATTTCAAACTGTATAAAAACAGTCATTAGATACATTTGCATAGCAATGAAAATTAAATGTGCATGATAAAGCTGAATTCTATGCATTATAGGGTATTGTGTTTAATATACATGATATGTGTATATGTTCATATATATGTGTGTATAGGTTAATATATATATAATATTTGTGTGTGTGTGGATCATCTTGTCATTTGCAGTTTCTAGCTGAACACAAACTTCTTGGAAACATCAAGAATGTGGCAAAGACGGCCAAAAAAGAGCAACTCATCGAAGCGTATAACCAGCTGTTTGAGAGCAAGGTAACAAACACATATCCAATAATAATAGGCTATTTATAAACGCTTAACTATTGTTACAATCACGACCAAAAACACTCAATCTTCGCCCATAAGCTAAAAAGAAATGAACCTGACACCGCCAGTAGGTGGCGGCAAATCACCAGAGGTGGGAGTAAGTCACACATGTGCAAGTCACAAGCAAGTCTCAAGTCTTATGCTGCGTCCCAATTCGCATACTATCCGTCCTAAATAGTATTCGAAAATAGAATTAGTACGTCCCAAATCGTAGTATGTTGAAATGAGTGTCCCAAAGAGACCCGGATGGTCTACTATATCCGGTCAGAATCCGAAGTGCAGATCGATGCGCACTCTAACGGCTGATATTGCCCACAACCCATCGCGCGTTGGACGAGGATTCGGTTAGAACTACAAACACGAATGAAAAGTGTTCAAAAACTACAGACATGGAGGACGCACGAGTCCGGCGGTTGTGTAGAGAGGTTTAGATAAAGGGGTTTGAGTGATTAATTATCAGTATCTAACCTGACGAAAATGTATTTATTCAATGTTGTCCACATTATATTGCATCTGCAGCAGCATTGTGAACTTTTGCAAAGATACGTTTAGCCATTAACTTTTAAATGCATTATTATATTCAAATTCCAAACACATGAGGGGAGTCTCCGCATGAAAGACCCATGACTGGCAGATGAACGTGCGACAACAATTCTCTCCGAAATAGTAAGAAGTTATATTAGATTGAATGGAGGATTTTAACTGTGACGAGATGATTGACAGGGTAGCGACAGATCTGTCCGTTAAAGATGACGAAGTAGTATGTCCCAAAGATTGCCTACTCTTTTGCTACACACTCAAAAGTATGTACTTTTTCTTCACAAAAAGAGTACATACTTTTAGGGCGTAGTTTAAGTAGGCGAATTGGGACGCAGCATTAACCTTCGAGTCTCAAGCAAGTCCAAGTCAATTTTTTATAAAAGCAAGCAAGTCAAGTCAAGTCACTGCCTTATGTCAAGCAAGTCAAGTCAAGTCGTAGCTTGGGTCACAAGTCACTGGCAAGTCATACAAACGTTTGATGATTTCACTGAATTTATATATTAAAATAAGGTAAAACTACATAAGTTGTGGACTATGGTTTTATTTGCAACATATTTTTTTTAAATATGCATTTCCACATACAGCTGAGTGGTTACTACAATAAAAATCTAAAAAATAAATACAATTTCAAACTACATAGCCTAAAATGTAAATGTAACTGAAATTAGGCCAACATTAAAGCATGAAAAAATAAATATGCCTCAAACATTGCAGAAGACCATTAAAAGGTATTAAACAATTCACAATTCAAGTATAATGGTTCCTATGCCACCAAATGGCATTCTTCAAACTGGCATCCCCTTTATATAAGTTATATAACAGCCGTTGGCATTTAGCCTATTATGAAGTTAAAACCGCCAATAGGTGGCGCCAAATCACCGTCTTAATGTACGAGTCATAGAAGCAGTCAACTGATTTGTTCAAAATGACAGATTCGTTCTGGAACTAATGCCGCGTTCCAGGCAACCTGTAACCCGTGTTTTTCAACTCGTAACTGGGAGTACATCTATCTAGTACGAATTCACAGGTGGGAAGTCACGGGTTTGACTGCCGTTCCAGTGCACTTTTACGGGTATAAGGTTGGAAAACACGGGTTACAGGTTGCCTGGAACGATGTACTCCCAGTTACGAGTTGGAAAAACACGGGTTACAGGTTGCCTGGAACGATGTACTCCCAGTTACGAGTTGGAAAAACACGGGTTACAGGTTGCCTGGAACGCGGCATAAGCAACTAGGTCACTGAATCACAAATACGCATAACTCTTTCTGTGGCTTGTTTGGAACTATTGTCATTGGAGAAATAGAGCAAAAACAGAAAATATTTGGAATATTATGTCTAAAATGTCACATCACAATATTCACTCTTTGTTTACTGAACTGTTTTATAAAATCATCACATTTGCAATCGCGCCAATAATCTGGAAATATTTTTTTATATATGTTATAATTATGAAAATAACTCATAGGGCCATTTTTCCACCACAGTTTGAATTTTGGGTGCATATTAATTCTGCTGGCACTTTTTGCCACCAACCCCCTGATAACATTAAGAGAAACATAAACGACAAAACTAACAGTTTTCTATATTGTTTTTCGTCATTGGAAAGAACAACATTTTTGGCTTTAAAGCAAGATTTAAAAAGAAATTTGGCAAATTTTATACAAAACATATACCATCATTAATTATCATTTGAATATTGACAACATTAAGCTACATTTGAAAACATAATTGTGTATAAAGAGGCATGCTGTTTTGACCAATATTATTCTCTCTAGATTTAAAGATAGTCAAATTAACTATAACAAACAGGTTAAACAAGCCATAGCTTACTTTTAGACGTGGTGAATGAAGTTCGACTGTTCGAGGTTGTGATGGTCGTCCGATATCCCTTGCCAGTTATTATGCGTACAACAAATCTTCTTGCATGAATATGGTCATTTTCTAGTGTTTATATCCAAAAAGATACGATGCAGGGAGATGTTTTTGTATTTGGCGCGCTCACCGCGATGTAGGCTATTTCTGGGCTTGTGCAGCGTCACGCAATCGCGCAGAATCTGATGACTGACGTCAATGGTTCCGTTGCTTTCATTTTGTTTATCAATGGATGTTGCGATGATTTATATAAATCAAGTCATTCTCGAGTCATACAGTTCAAGTCAAGTCAAGTCTCAAGTCATTGGATCTCAAGTCAAAGTCAAGTCGAGTCATTTTCTTAATTTAGTCAAGCAAGTCTCAAGTCCTTAAATTTGCGACTCGAGTCTGACTCGAGTCAAGTCATGTGACTCGAGTCCCCCATCTCTGCAAATCACTGTCTCTACGAGTGAGTCATTGAATCATTCACTCAGACGATTCGTTCAAAACGGTTGATTCATTCAGGGACAGAGCAGAAGTGTGTGAGCCGACGATTTGTGTTTCTCTCAGAGGTTTAAAGGCACAGAAGTGGAACTGGTGACAGAAGAGGTCCAAGCTGTTAAAATCCACGACAATCCCAAAGAAATCAAGACAGAGACGGTGGATGAGGTACTATCTTCATCATCATCATCATCATCATCTTCTTCTTCATTGGCTATATTGTTTACATGCACAACTTCTGTTTCAGTCGGACTGAATTCATGCGGATTGATGAATCTGTGTTTCTCCTCAGGGTCCTCCGAAGTTCACCAAGTCCATCCTGAAGAAAGGAGACAAGACGAACTTCCCGAGGAAGGGCGACACCGTGAGCTGCTGGTACAGCGGGACGCTGGAGGACGGGACCGTCTTCGACACCAACATCCCCGCGTGTGAGGATATTAACACTGCATGTGCTTTTGTAGACAGTTACACTTATTTCAATGTGTTCCCGGGTCTTAGGGGAATATTTGATCCAATGTGCATCCCGTGTTATTTTAGTATCATTGAGCTACTATTATTAGGGATGTCAACGATTAATCGACGTTCGATTAATTGTCGATAACACGTTTAATCGATAAACCTTATCGATCATCGGTTAAGCAGGTTCATGCGCGTGCGTGCTGCTCAACCGCGAAACATGTAAGCGAGCGCGCCGGAGTTATGTTTGGGACTATTTTACACTTTCATCATGACTATAAGTTTGCGTGTGCATTCGCTGCCTTTTGTTTTGTGCAAATGGAAGTTGTAATAGTTTATTTTGTGTGCGCCTATCTATATCTGATTTATCTCATATTGGATGCATTAGAATTGACGCAGCGTGATCTTTAGCGCGCGCAGCTCAAATGGCAATGCACGACTAATAACGACTATTGGGACTGTCATATTATATAACATTATAAAGAGAACAATATTGTAATAAAACATTGTGAATTATTTGGGTTTAGTTGCCGTGCCGCGTTGTTCAAGGAAGAGCGCGTCCACAACTTGAGTCATTCTGAATGGCACGTAACTTAGTTCAAGTTCACTTGTGCATTCACGTCATTTTGTGCAGATATAATTTGTAATATTATGTTTCTTTTGTATATATCTGATTAATCTCATAAGATGCGTTTCTTTGAGTTAAATAACGTGCTAGCAAAGTGCTCAACGGTTAAGTTATTCATTCAGCGCGCGCCGCTCAAGCAGAATGCACGACTAATAACGAGGATTAATTTGGGACTGTCATATTACATAACATGAGAACACTATTTTATTAAATCGGTGTGAATTCATTGGGTTTAGTTGCCGTTTTCAGTGCGTTGTTCCAGGAAGAGCACGCGTCCACAAGTCACACATTCTGACAAGCGCATCTGAGCCGGCGTTGGTGACACGTTGTATTAGTCCTTATATTTGATTATTAAATATTTAATTTATTTAATTATCAATCACATCGAAACATTTTACAATCCTACTAGCCCTTTATTTAGATTAAAACCATTCTCATTAATTTGGTGAGGAACATAGCGGTTTGAGCAGCATTTGCAGAGCTGTCATGCTGTTGGCCATATGCACTGCAGCAGACGCATATTGCAGTATTAAGGCTAACGATTAATCGATTAATTGATCGTTAATTTAAACGACGATCGATCATGGGAATTTGTGAAAATTGACATCCCTAACTATTATAGTTTTTATTTATGTTTTGCACATTATTAAACATTATTGGTAATTTGCATTTTAATAATATTTAATTAATTAATATTTTGTTTTATTTATATTTTATGTTTTCACTTTTATTTTACTTGTTAATGTTAATTTGGTGTTTTTGTCATTTTGTCTATAATATTTGTATTATTATTATGTTAATTCATTTTTAGTTTTAATCTATTTTCATATTTTCTGTTTTAATTTTTATTTTAGTTTTTAATTGTAAATTTGTGTGTTTTTGTCATTTTGTCAATTTTTTATTAATATTTTGTTAATTCATTTTTAGTGTTAATTAGTTTTATATTTTCTGTTTTTATTCTAATTTTATAGTTTTAGGTGTTTTGGGGTGTTGTCATTTTTATTCGTTTTTTTAATGTGTATATATATATGTAGTTGTAATTAGTTTTCATTTTTTCTGTTTTCATTTTTATTTTTTTACATGTCTATATAGTTTTTTAATTTTTTTTATTAAATTTTTATTTATTTTAGTGCGATTAGTGTAGTGAGTCGCTGTAAATCATCTTTAGTTTGATTCTCTTCTGTTGTTCCAGCTGCAAAGAAGAAGAAACAGTCCAAACCGCTGAGCTTCAAGGTCGGACTGGGCCGAGTGATCCGAGGGGTGAGTCACGATTCATTAGTGATCCGAGGGGTGAGTCACGATTCATTAGTGATCCGAGGGGTGAGTCACGATTCATTAGTGATCCGAAGGGGCGAGTCACGGTTCATTAGAGATCCGAGGGGCGAGTCACGGTTCATTAGTGATCCGAGGGGTGAGTCACGGTTCATTAGTGATTCGAGGGGCGAGTCACAATTCATTAGAGATCCGAGGGGCGAGTCACGATTCATTAGTGATCCGAGGGGCGAGTCACGATTCATTAGAGATCCGAGGGGTGAGTCACGATTCATTAGTGATCCGAGGGGCGAGTCACGGTTCATTAGTGATCCGAGGGGCGAGTCACGATTCATTAGTGATCCGAGGGGTGAGTCACGATTCATTAGATATCCGAGGGGCGAGTCACGATTCATTAGTGATCCGAGGGGCGAGTCACGATTCATTAGTGATCCGAGGGGCGAGTCACGGTTCATTAGTGATCCGAGAGGCGAGTCACGATTCATTAGTGATCTGAGGGGCGAGTCACGATTCATTAGTGATCCGAGGGGCGAGTCACGATTCATTAGTGATCTGAGGGGCGAGTCACGATTCATTAGTGATCCGAGGGGCGAGTCACGATTCATTAGTGATCCGAGGGGCGAGTCACGGTTCATTAGTGATCCGAAGGGGCGAGTCACGGTTCATTAGAGATCCGAGGGGCGAGTCACGGTTCATTAGTGATCCGAGGGGCGAGTCACGGTTCATTAGTGATCCGAGGGGCGAGTCACGGTTCATTAGAGATCCGAGGGGCGATTCACGGTTCATTAGTGATCCGAGGGGCGAGTCACGATTCATTAGTGATCCGAGGGGCGAGTCACGATTCATTAGTGATCCGAGGGGCGAGTCACGATTCATTAGTGATCCGAGGGGCGAGTCACGATTCATTAGTGATCCGAGGGGCGAGTCACGATTCATTAGTGATCCGAGGGGCGAGTCACGATTCATTAGTGATCCGAGGGGCGAGTCACGATTCATTAGTGATCCGAGGGGCGAGTCACGATTCATTAGTGATCCGAGGGGCGAGTCACGATTCATTAGTGATCCGAGGGGCGAGTCACGATTCATTAGTGATCCGAAGGGGCGAGTCACGGTTCATTAGAGATCCGAGGGGCGAGTCACGGTTCATTAGTGATCCGAGGGGTGAGTCACGGTTCATTAGTGATTCGAGGGGCGAGTCACAATTCATTAGAGATCCGAGGGGCGAGTCACGATTCATTAGTGATCCGAGGGGCGAGTCACGATTCATTAGAGATCCGAGGGGTGAGTCACGATTCATTAGTGATCCGAGGGGCGAGTCACGGTTCATTAGTGATCCGAGGGGCGAGTCACGATTCATTAGTGATCCGAGGGGTGAGTCACGATTCATTAGATATCCGAGGGGCGAGTCACGATTCATTAGTGATCCGAGGGGCGAGTCACGATTCATTAGTGATCCGAGGGGCGAGTCACGGTTCATTAGTGATCCGAGGGGCGAGTCACGGTTCATTAGTGATCCGAGGGGCGAGTCACGGTTCATTAGTGATCCGAAGGGGCGAGTCACGGTTCATTAGAGATCCGAGGGGCGAGTCACGGTTCATTAGTGATCCGAGGGGCGAGTCACGGTTCATTAGTGATCCGAGGGGCGAGTCACGGTTCATTAGAGATCCGAGGGGCGATTCACGGTTCATTAGTGATCCGAGGGGCGAGTCACGATTCATTAGTGATCCGAGGGGCGAGTCACGATTCATTAGTGATCCGAGGGGCGAGTCACGATTCATTAGTGATCCGAGGGGCGAGTCACGATTCATTAGTGATCCGAGGGGCGAGTCACGATTCATTAGTGATCCGAGGGGCGAGTCACGATTCATTAGTGATCCGAGGGGCGAGTCACGATTCATTAGTGATCCGAGGGGCGAGTCACGATTCATTAGTGATCCGAGGGGCGAGTCACGATTCATTAGTGATCCGAGGGGCGAGTCACGATTCATTAGTGATCCGAGGGGCGAGTCACGATTCATTAGTGATCCGAGGGGGAGTCACGATTCATTAGTGATCTCTATGATTCATTGATCACCATATATCCTCAGATGACTGTGTGTGTGTGTGTGTGTGTGTGTGTGTGCAGTGGGATGAAGGTGTGCTGACGATGAGTAAAGGTGAGACGGCGCGGCTGGAGATCGAGTCGGATTGGGCGTACGGGAGGAAAGGCCTTCCAGATTCAAAGTATCCTTCGTTAAACGTCTCATTAATTGATTATTTGATCATGTTCTTCAGACTGATGAGATCGTTCCTCTGGCCTTAACCATTATTACCCAGAATCCCACCGAACGCAAAGCTGATATTTGAGGTGGAGCTGGTGGCTATTGATTGATCTTTGCAATGATCGACGGGATCCATGTGACGGCGGTTTGGAGGGAACGTTTGTTTAGACATGTTCATTATTAATCACAAGTTATTTCAGCCTGACAAAGAGAAGTTTTCTGACTATTTTTGCATGATTGTAAAGCTGCAATAAAAACAAACCCTGAACTATGCGTTGTGTGCCGTTCTTACACATCCAGCTTTCAAAAACTAAAACATATCAAGAACTGTATTAAATATACAGCATGTGTATATATATTGTTGTAACTCTGAATATATAGTTATAAATCTGAATATATTGTTTTTAATAGTATTCAATATTTACATTTATATATTCAGTTATAACTATATATTCATGATTTGTAAATATATTTTCTGACTAATTACTATATATTCATGATTTACATTTATATATATTCAGTTATAACTATATATTCAGGATTTATAACTATATATTCTGACAAATAACTATATATTCAGATTTACATTTATATATTCAGAGTTATAACTATATATTCATGATTTACATTTATATATTCAGAGTTATAACTATATTCATGATTTACATTTATATATTCAGAGTTATAACTATATATATATTCATGATTTACATTTATATATTCAGAGTTATAACTATATATTCATGATTTACATTTATATATATTCAGTTATAACTATATGTTCAGGATTTGTAAATATATTTTCTGACTAACTATATATTCGGATTTACAATATATATTCTGACTAATAACTATATATTCAAATTTACATTTATAGTCAGTTATAACTATGTATTCAGGATTTATAAATATATATTCTGACTTTGACTATATATGTGAATCTGAATATATAGTTAAATAAATAAATAGAATATAGTCAGTTATAACTATATATTCAGGATTATATATTCTATTTATATATTATAACTATATATTCAGATTCACATTTATATAGTCAAATATATAAATAGAATATATATTTATAAATCCTGAATTTGCAGTTGTAACTATATATTCAGGATTTATAAATGCATATTCAGTTAAAACTATATATTCAGATTCACATTTATAGGCAGTTGTAACTATATATTCAGTATTTATAAATGCATATTCAGTTAAAACTATATATTCAGATTCATATATTTAACGTTTGGTGTTATAACTATATTTAGTTCTCTATATATTCAGGATTTATAAATATATATTACTAATATACCTGACTCAGAGTAACATTTATTTAGTAATACATATAGTATATTAAATAGTAACTCTGAATATATAAATGTAAATCCGAACATAGTTATAAGTCTGAATATATAGTTTATATTCAGATTTGTATCTATAGATTTAAATTTACATTGATATATTCACAATTTACATATTTCCTGTTTGGCCCCCCGTAATACACATACATAACTCATGTATTTTCCATAAATCTGTGATTGCACTAAAATCTTTGCTTATATACACACTGTAAAATACATGAATATATTGATATTTAATGGATGACATGACATGCACAGTAAGCCTGCAATGAAACGAGACCCATCTCAGCTCAAGAAGCATCTTTATTCTGCGCACATGTTCCTCCAGAGTGTGTGTGTGTGCTCAGTGACGCGCTCCTCCAGAGAGTGTGTGTGCTCGGGTTTAGGAGTTGGCGTTGGGACCCTTCTTCTTCCCGAATGTGGGAACCACGTTAACGAAGCGACGGTTGTACTGGATGCGGCGCTTGGCGCGGCCCGTCTTCTTCTTCTTCTTCTCCTGTTTGTCCACCTACACACACACACACACACACACACACACACACACACACACCTGGAGTTAGCCAACAGAACTGCATCTGAGACTATAGACCCCTTTTCAGTTGGTAAACATGGTGACGGTGTCTGTGGGCGGAGCTTGGGTGGGCGGAGCTTGGGTGGGCGGAGCTTAGGTGGAGGCAGAACGATCCCTCTTCCCGCTTCACTAACGCTAGTTTGCAAGTTCTGTTAGCTTGTTTTTTAACAATGACTGGAGAAAATCCGATTTGATCTTAATGTGCAAGGTCACTCAGTGTCCAGGACCGCGATTGTTTTTTGCAAAAGTTAATTTTAACGGACGGAACCAGATTGGCCGACCCGTACACGCTCACTCAATGATGGACGATCTGACAGGATTAACGCTAACGCTAACGCTAACTCCGGTCGAGTGGCCGGACTTCCACACCTATCCGATAGAGAAGCCGAGCGTAAAGAGAAACTGAGGGCACATCTGTAGATGCCTATAATAACTGTGTGCTGGATGGTCACGTAAAGGCTTGTGTGCGATCCGCAGTTCTGCCGAGCCAGCGCCGAGAAGACGACGGTGAGTGACATTACGCTGCGATGTTCATGAGGTGAATATTTTCTAGAAATAAACATTTCAGAGACAGCACATTCATTTTTCATTGATTCTTGCACCCAACAACACAACAAGATGACATTTAATAATAATAATAATAATAATAATTTAAGCTCCTTATGTAGCCGAATCTGTGCTGGTTTGTGTTAGCCGCCTCCAGTTGTGCGCTAGCTTTGCCTCCAGCTAGCGCTGTGACGTAACTGTGACGCCGGCTCCAGAGGCTCTATGGGACATGCATTTCATTTCAAAATAATAATAATAATCATAAACAAACGACTCACTTTGGGTGTCTGTCCTCTTACTTTACCGGCACGAGCCAGAGATCCGTGAACTTTACCTGATCAACACACACACATCAAATTAATTATAGATTATATATTAAAATAATTGAAATATTGACTTACAAATTATAAATTAATAAATATATTTATAAATTATAAACAAATAAACCCATTTTAATTACAATTATATAATATTAAAGTGAGTGAGTGACTGACTGAGTGTGTGTGAATGTGTGAATGAATGTGTGTGTGTGTGCATGCGTGCGTGTCTGAGTGAGTGAGTCTGAGTGAGTGTGTGTGAATGAATGTGAGTGTGTGTGTGTGAGTGTGTGTAGTGTGTGTACCTCCCAGGAGTCTGGCGGTGAGCTCCAGTGAGCAGTGTGTGTGTGTGTGAGTGTGTGAGTGTGTGTGAGTGTGTGTGAGTGTGTGTGTGTGTGTGTGTGTGTGTGTGTGTGTGTGTGTAGTGTGTGTACCTCCCAGGAGTCTGGCGGTGAGCTCCAGTGAGCAGTGTGTGTGTGTGTGAGTGTGTGAGTGTGTGTGTGTGTGTGTGTGTGTGTGTGTGTGTGTGTGTGTGTGTGTGTGTGTGTGTGTGTGTGTACCTCCCAGGAGTCTGGCGGTGAGCTCCAGTGAGCAGTGTGTGTGTGTGTGAGTGTGTGAGTGTGTGTGAGTGTGAGTGTGAGTGTGTGTGTGTGTGTGTGTGTGTGTGTGTGTGTGTGTGTGTGTGTGTGTGTGTGTGTGTGTGTGTACCTCCCAGGAGTCTGGCGGTGAGCTCCAGTGTGTGTGTGTGTGAGTGTGTAGTGTGTGTGTGTGTGTGTGTACCTCCCAGGAGTCTGGCGGTGAGCTCCAGTGTGCAGTGCTCGGTGACTCCGCAGCTCAGAAGTGTGTGTTCATCCTCCAGTGGAGATCCGGACAGCAGAAGCACCTGCTCCTCCACAGACAGACCCTCCAGAGCCTGGACCTGAGCCTACACACACACACACACACACAGCATGAGCACGAGCACACACACACACGCCTGAGAACACACTGAGGCTCATGCTCACCTTGATGTCATGGACGGTCTCGTGTCCGGACACCTGGAGTGTGTGTAGAGACTGAGCGCGCAGGAACAGCTGCATGATGAGCTGAAACACACACACACCAGATCAACACACACTCAACCAGACCAGACTAAACCAGACCAGATCAACACACACACACTCAACCAGACCAGATCAACACACACACACTCAACCGGACTAACTCACTGAACCAGACCAGATCAGACATCACGGATCAAAAGTAACAATGATATATTTAAACTTATTAACTTTTCATTCATTATTATTAGTACACTATATATATACACACACACACACACACATATATATATATATATATATAAACACCGCTATTAAAAAGTTTGGGATTGATATTATCGAAATAAGTCCAAAGCTGCGTTTATTTGATCAAAAATACAGTAAAAACAGTGTAATATTATTCCAGTGTAAATCATCTGTTCTCTATGTGAATATACAGTAAAGTGTAATTTATTCCTGTGATCACAGCTGTATTTTCAGCATCATTACTCCAGTCTTCAGTGTCACATGATCCTTCAGAAATCACTCTAATATGAGGATCTGATGCTCATAAACATTTATGATTATTATCCGTGTTGAACAGTTCATATTTCTGTGGAAACTGATATACATTTTATTTCTCAGGATTCTTTGATGAATATAAAGTTTAAAAGTACATGATTGATCTGAAATAGAAAGCTTTTGTAACATTATACACAATAAATCAAATGTTTAATTCTTTTTGGAATGAAATTAATACTTTATACATTTTAATGCATCCTTCATGAATAAATGTTACAAAAGATTATATCTAATATAAATGCTGTTCTTTTTAACTTTCAAATAATCCTGAAATAAAAAATGTAAATAACTGTTTTCAACACTGATAATAATCATTAATATTTCTTAATGGTTTCAGGTTTTATTGTCCTGAAATCAACTAATTTCTGATGTATTTTGTAACGTAAACCCGTACGTGTTTGTTTTCACGATATTCGTCTTTCTGCATTCTCTTAAAGTTACTGTAACTGTTTAATATCATAACTTCTTACAGATATGCGACTAAATCAAATGTTTAATGACAGATATGAGAATAAACTCGTGTACGAGTGAGTGTCGCGTGCGCGGTGTGGATCACGCGGAGAAACTAAACGCGATTTAAAGGCTTATACTGAGATATTTCGGCTCAGGGTTTGAACATAACACACGGTAAAGCTTATGAATGCAGTCCATGCCGCATTAAAGTACATTAGAGACGATAAACGCGATAAATAAGTGATTTGATTAGCAGGCCTTACATTGGATGATGCTAGTCGTTCCACAACTGGACGAGGAAAGGAAAGTGCGCATGTGCGGAGCAAAGAACTCTGGGAAAAGCGCAGCCCACGTGATCGTGACGTACACCACAAGGCAACATTTTTTTATTGAATTAAAATTCACATTATACGTGCGTGTTCGCTCAAATGCAGATATTGAACGTTATAAAATGACGCAAACATAAATAAAACAGAAAAAGAAAAAGAAAAAAGAGAAACAACAACAAAAATGAAGCAATGTTAATTTTATTAGAAAATAAGTGGAAACTTTGGGAACCACATTTCCTACATTTTATAATGACTTTAAAGTATACACAAACCTTTTGGAACAGATTATTAAAAATAAAATAAAAAGCATGTATCCTGAAATTTATATAACTATGTGATGTTTTTAAATGTTCTTGTGGAATTTAATAAAATATATTTTTAAATTTAAATAAAAAAATAACAGATGTGCGCATACATTTTAAGACCATTAATAAAGACCAGAAGATTTTGAAGAAATGCTTTATTAATGTTACTGGAAGAACCTTGAGAGAACGTTCCTTGATAGCGGAGTATAGGCTATATTTCAAAAAGTAAATGTTAAAATTATTATCCAGAACAAAATTTCGACTATTATTGTGTTTGTTTCCATCTTGAGCATCAGTCCCTCGATGAATAGACGATCTCAGCGTCATCATATACAGTCACTGTTGAGAAGATGCTGGAAAACCAAAGAAAATCATCTGTTTTCATACGCTCACGTTCTCTGGGAAAGAAGAAAAATTAGGCTTTTAAGACTTTTAATTTGACTGACACACAGTTTTAAAAGGCCAATGGTAAACAAAACCCAGCCCGAATATAACAAGTACAAAAATAAAATTAGTTAAAACATGATTTATATAAGCAAAGCTTTTATCAGTGAAACGCGCGATTTAGCGGAATAAGCCCCGCCTCCAAAATATAAGAGCCAATCATAGACCGTATTCAGCGCGGCGCCAGGACAGGTAACGTTATGAAATCGGGGCTGTGAGGGATTATAGACTTACTGTGTTTTTAACGGCATCCGCTGTAAAAAGATCCTAGATCACTTATTTTCCACAGCTGACATTTCTTGTAAAGATATTTTTGCGGTGTTTCGTCAGCAGAACAATTCAAAAACACATTAAATAACAGTACAACCCACTGAAGAGATGTCTATTCCTCACAGCATCGCGTTCATTCCCGCTATAAATCAAAAATGGCGCTGCTGCGAATAATGTCGTTAGAAGCTCGTTCCGAAACGCGCGCTTATGACTGCGCATGCGCGGTGACTAGTCCAGCCTGAAAAACGAGGTTTATTGTCATTATTTGAGCGTTTAGAAACAACATTTATGAGACAGCTGTTGTCAGATTTTATTGGTGACTTAAAATAGCAAGCTTGGTGAACAGCTTTGGAGAATTTGATGTGTCCCCGTTTCAAAGAGATGACTGAGGCGTTTCCAAGATGGCCGCCGAGTGAAATGACTTGGCTTTTCTCCACTGACATCAGACAGTTCTCAAAATATACAATCTCAGATGCTATAGAATAAAACGGTTAGTTTGTTGCTAAACAAAGTGCAAATAGTACATTTATAACAGTTTAGACAGGGCTGCCAACTTTTGTGTTTAGCTTGGAGCGAAAATTAGGGGTGTGTGTAAAAATTTTTTGCATCACAATAAGTGTATTGAGATTGTCAAAACATTTGGTAACTAAACAATTTTATTAAGTTTAGTGTCAACGTTACAGTTTTTACACTGTACATAGGCCGTTTTAAATATTGCTTGACACAAATTTCACGATTTCAATTCAATTCTTGTGATTTGATTCCGATCTCGATTAAATATCGATTCATTTGGATAAATATTACGTACAGTAGATAGGTCTACATGTACATTTTTCTTAAAATAAATCTCTCGCCTAATGCTGTAAACATACAGAGCCCTGTCAGCTGGTATTATTATTAAAGTTTAAAAATAACTCAAATTAAATAATGCTGTTATAATAACGTTATATTTTAATGATACAAGAAAAAATATATGTAATAGTGCACATATTTACCAAAATACTCTAGCTAATTTTTCTAGCCAACTAATGTGCTATGGTCATTAAATGGCTTTCCTGAGGTAAATGTAACGTTACGTTATTCTCCAGCTTTTGACCTTTTTGATCGATATTACGTATGAGGCATATACATTTCGCCAAGTTTCAACATACCTATTGTTCATTCGTGTTCATTTCGATGATCGGTTCACGTGCCGCTTGAACTGAGGCGCTACGATCTTACAAGCGGCAAAAAAGTATTTATTGTTTGAATTTCGTAATAAATCTAAGAATTAGTTTCATATCAACAGTGTCAGTTGCGTGAGAGTGGGCAGCCCTGTATAGATATTATAATGGTAGTATAAACATTCAAACAGCCGCATGAGTAAATGAATCACATTCACAGGCGTGTAGGATGTCAATCTCTTTATTATGAAACCAAGTCAAAATAAAAAAACGTCTTCATGTCACGTTTATCTCTGAAAACAGGATCACATTGATTGAGGAGAGCAGAGATGATGTCAAAGTGTTGCATTCTCAACTCCTTCCACACAAATGTAAATCGTTCACCGAACACAACTAAACCTCCAAAAGCACTAAACCAATCAAGCTTCGTTAAAAACTCACTTGCACTTAGACAGAGAGGGGAGGGGGGGAAGCGGATTTCAACAGAAGAGAACACAGAATGTCTGAGACGGTGTGTGTGTTGCAGCAGTTCGAGCAGGTGTAAGATGCAGGACTCCTGATGGCATTATGTGGGAGGCGGTGGGTAGTACTGGTTATACTGACCGTATTGACCGTACTGACCCCAGGAATTCTGACCTCCCCACGAGTTATATTGCTGGAAGAGAAAAAAACAGAAGGTTGTGAGTGTACGGTTGTATAAATCGGGTTATAGTACAGGTACTGTAAAATTAAACTCCAGGAGATTTTTTTTAAAGGTGCAGTGTGTAATATTTAGGAGGATCTGTCGACAGAAATGTAATATTACATACATATCTGTTTTCAGTGGTGTATAAAGAGCTTACACAATGAAGCGTTTATTAGCTTAGAATGAGGCGTTTCTCTCTACACACACCGCGGGTTTCTACGGTGGCCCTGAACGGACAAACACGTTTCGTCACTATATTGCTCTTCAAGATAAGCTGCTAAAGCCAGCCAATAAAACACTGACACAATGATGAACAAGTAACAATAATATTCACAATAACACCAATTTACAGAATTATTAAGTAAACCTAATTTCTTAATTTATCTTTGTAAAGAAACCTCATTGCATAACTGGCTACTCTCTGCTGTCTCAGACGCCGACATCACTTCCTGAACTTCTGTTGGGTGCAGTTCGCAACCTCACCACTAGATGCTGTTCAAACGTACACACTGCACCTTTAAAGCAGAACTTTTTGGTTTTCAAGCAATCCAATCAGAGATCTCACTAATTGAACAAAATCTGCATTACCTTCAAAAAAAAAAAGAAAAAAAAAAGAAAAAGGTAATTAGATGAATAAAAATAAACCAATAAAAACAAAATGGTACAAATAAAGTGCAGCAGATTCTGTGACTGTGAAAAATATATCGTCTTTCCTTGTTTAAACTATTTTTTTTTTCTCAACATATGATTGATCTGAGGAATGTTTAACCCTCTGGGGTTCTTCGGACCAAATGGACCCGAAGAATTTAAATAAAAAATTTTGTAAAATCATAGCTTCATCGGAATGGTCCGAAATTTGGTGACTTTGTTGGTACTTGGTATATGAACACCCAAAAAAATTGGGGACAGGATTTGAATAGTCTAAGTGGTTGTAAAAAAAATGGTCACACTCAGGGTCTTCGGGTCCAAATGGACCCGCCATAGGAAATGAATGGGAAATTGACAAAAATGTGACAATACAGAGTTGTTTTGGGCATACAATCAACAAATCAGCCACGATCCAGAAAAAAGCACACAACAGTGAAGGGGTGAATCTATAAAACATCAAGAATGCAAAACAGACACATCCACACACACACACACACTTTTATACACAAAACACACTAATAAATTCAGATTACATAAATATGTTTTGAATTTTTAAAAATCACAGCTTCATCGGAATCTTACGAAACTAGGTGACTTTTATGGTATTAGGTATGTGAACAAACAAAAAATATTGAGGTCATGATCCAAGCATGCTAAGTGGTCGTCACACTTCTGCTCTTTGGTCAAAAATGACCCCCATAGGAAATGAATGGGAAATTGTCAGAGTTTTTTTTTTTTTGCATACAATCTACAAATCAGCCAGGATGCAGAAAAAAGGACTCAACAGTGAAGGGGTGAATCTCTAAAACATCAAGAGTGCAAAACAGACACACACACATACACACACACACACACAAATGAAAGCTAATTTTGGGAAATGTCTGAAATAAAAGCAATTATTCATCAATGTAAGACATAAAGTGCACAGCAATGAAAGCATGAGTCTGTAAGCCATCAAGGTTGTAAAATAGACAAACTCACACACACAAACAGACATAGGGTAATGTGAAACTGTAACAGAGAAATGTGAAAATATGTGAAATCAAATCAATGAATCAAATAAGTTAGAATTAAGTTAGAATTAAACATTGGGTAACAAAATGCTTTCCATTTGTTCTCTTTCTAATGCAATGTTCAGGTTTGACTGTATTATAAAGTAAAACTGGCAGTTCAAATTACCATTTAAACCAAACAAACAAACAAAAAAAAGACAAAAAATAGTCTTTGAGAATCTGTTATTATATTTTAAAATCAACAACCTGAAAAAAATTGTCAAAGATGTGCAAAACTCACAAGAATTCTGAACCCTTTCTACAGAGAGCTGTAAATCCACTAGTGGTAAAAATGTGCTATTGCGTGATAATGCTCAGTGTGTCCAGCAGATGGCATCCATCTCATTTCAAAAATTGTTTTCATGAGGCCTAGGCTTGACTCTAAAATGAAATACAGCTTAAAAAAAATAATAAAAAAATACATATTTATAAAAAAATTATATTATATTCAATGGGAAAAAATGGGTCATAATTATTGCATAAATATTCATTATAAATCATAAAATTCTCTCAAAACACCAAAAAATAAAAGAAAAAAAATGATAAAAAACAAGTAAAAAAATATATATATATGATTTTCTTTTAATAAATATGAATCAAACCCTTCCGGACCATTTGGTCCCGAAGACCCTGAGTGTGACCCTGAAATGAAGGACCCCAGAGGGTTAAAGGGTTTTTCCAGGACGTACATTTCAAAAAGTCACATTTTTGAAGCACCTTGCACGAGCCCTGTGTAAAGACCCACGTTCAGGCGTCTGGTTGGTCATGAGCGTTGATAAACTGACCTGATACCAGTTGTTATAGTTGTATCCTGCATTGTTGGCCTGCATGTCCATCATCTGAGCCGAGGCCGCTGATTGGTCGTCTGTTCGCTGTCTCTTCGCGTCCGGCTCCTCTGAGCTGCATCACACCAGACAAAACACTCATCTCAACTTCTTATGTTACAAGCTCCCTCAAATGTTGTTTAAAATATGCAAATTAGCCATATCAAATATGCACTCATTTGCATACATTTCCTAAACAGAAATCTGAACATTGGATAAAGTCAGATTCATAATTACTGTTGTGCTTTTAAATTTACTGTCGACCATGTTTTCAGGAATAAGATGTTCTGTATACCAGGCGAATGACACGTGAACAAACCTTCAGCATATAGATATGAATAAAACTCTAGTTTGGTGTGTGTAATGATCCGATGCGTGGCTCAAAAAACTGTAAATGATCCGACCCGTGAATTTTGTGGTCCGTTGCACCTCTAGTAATAAGCACAGATTGACGCACTGGCGTCTCTTACCCGTTCTCTGCTTTCCTCTTTAACGTCTCCTGCTCCGCCTCGAGCCGCTGATGCTGTTCGTATGCCGCCACAAGTCTGCGGATAAACACAGTCACGTTAAAAACACCTTCCCTAAACTAATGTTCAGCCTAAAGGTCCTTGCACACCAAGTCAGAAATTCTCGTCTGAAATCTTTGCACGTTAAATAATAAATACTTCGTCCGTCATTAAAAAAATTCAGATCGGGTTTGATTTTCTGCGTTTTTCACATCCATTTTGAGGCGTTTTGACAATTCAGAGCCACCGAATGACGGATACGAAAATATCGGACTCGGTGTGCCTTAAAGGTGCAGTCTGTAAGAATGACAGCTAGTGGTTGAAATCGGTACTGCAGTCCAAATTCAAAATATCAAAGCTCATAGCCACCCCCATCCCCCCCCCAGACTCGACGCTGACGCGGGTCGCCAGTTTGAGGACACGCAACCGGAACGGGCGCAATTGACCTTCGCAGGGAGTTTGACTGACAGACGATCTGACCAATCATAATCCGCCATCCCCCATTTTTGTCCAACAAAGCCGTCAGGAGAGTTAGTAGATTAACATTGGAGGATTTAAACTTGAGAAACGGCGTGTACTGACGTCTTTCCGCGGTTAAAACAACATTCCTTCTGATGTTCATTCATGTTTATTTGATGCTAAAATGAACTAGGAAGAGATGATCGGTTCGCGAGCGGCTTTAACAGAGGCTCTAGCGATCTGTCAGACACATTAAAGAGCCACAAAACGGAATTTATCGTTTAAATTTCTTTTTTTTTAAATTACCAAATTTGAAAGTTGAGACTTTTTTTCATATCAAAAGTTAAGCTGGTCTGACTGCATTTATCCGCGTTTTAACATTATAACATGAGATTTTTAGATGGATAGAGGCTTTTTAGGTTGTGGGGAATCTGCCATCTCTGACCCAGTTTGTTTGTTCATTTCCATGGCGACGACAATACGTTGTGTTTTCCGACAACTGGCATCCCGGGGTGTCTAAATACTATTGGCTGAACTGGCAGTGGGCGGAGTCACAGACCAAAACAAAAACCGACTGACAACAACAGTAAGTAAAATAACCGGCCGTAGAAGTGTTTTTCAGAGAAACGAGTACGTGATCTTAGCACGTTTCCTAATTATCTGCAAACATATGGTATGTTTATGCTTTAGTAGAGTACCAATGCTACTACATACAGCACCTGTAAGAACAGAGGAAAGTTACGTACACGTTGATGTCACTGCCGAAGTCCTCGAGGAACTCGACCTTGCGTTGGGAGAAGGTGACGCGTGACTCGAGGGGCATGGAGCTGCTCAGCGCTCGGTCAAAGCACGCGATGATCTCGGGCTCGTTCTGCTGGACGTCTCCGCTGTACTCCAGCTCAAGCAGGTTCAGATACAGCTTCGGGTTCGTCTGCTCACACACACACACACACAGTCAAACCCGAGTGCATTCAGACACCTTCAACTAGCGATGGGTCATTCATGAACGATCCAGTTCACAATGATCCAAAGACTCAGAAGGTAAATTATCTGTATATTATCTTTGGCTGCAATATGATAATTTCTTAATTCAAAATATGATCAAGATTGCGGGGAATTTGGCTGTTAAAAGTAGAACATTTAAAGCCACTTAAATGAACGAAACGACTCGAATGAAGATTCGTTCATTCTGATGAACGAGAGTCACTAAAATGATCTGAACTTCCCATCACTACCTGCAACATTTCTCACATTATCAGTTTATTAGCTATAATTTAGAAAAATGGCAATAAAATATGAGCAGAACTCAGTGGATATTTGACTGGTTTTGTCCGTCCTTCTGTTAGACTCTCACACATGAATTATGTTGAATATCTGTCAGCTGTTAAATTTAACTACACAATTAGATAATACCAGTTTAGCTCAACCAGTGACCAAGCAATGCTTCATGTTGTTCAGTGTGTGTGTAAAAAGAGCATTAGCAATTACAGAAAACACACTTCAGCAAAACATCATCAGCTCAAAGTGGAGGAGTAATATTTGCTCCTGATAATGAGAAAATAGCACGACCCCGTCTTTTTCGACGGCCTCCATCCGCACTTCTGCACTTTTTTTTTGTGCACCAATTTTTAAACCTTAAAAAAGGATTTTGTGTGTAAAAATAACAGTAAAAGTATTTTTTTAAATTATGTTCTCATGCCAAAAATTCTAGATTCCTTAAATCACAAGTCAACCTCAGAAACTTCATTTGTGAGAAGAAAAATAAAAAAAGCAATAATTTAAAAAACAAACATGAAATTAAATGGATTATGCATTGTTATATTGGTGCATACAAATGAAAATACTTAAATATTTGTGTTCATTCAGCGAAAATAACACGACCTCGTCTTTTTCGACGGCCTCCATCAGCACTTTCTTGGCCTTGCCGATGCTCTTCTGCACTTTGACCATCTGCCGCGCCAGCTTCACGGCGTAGAAGGAGGACTCGCTGCTGTTCTTCCCGTTGGTGATGGCGTCCCGCAGCAAAGCCTCGGCTTCGTCCATGTTCCCGTGCCGGCGCTCCAGACTCACCCGTCTCAGCCTCACCATGGCCAGTCCCGGCACGCCCTCCTCGAACGCCTTCAGGATGCTCCGGGCCTCTTCGATGCTGCCTGCGGGCGCCAGGTTTGCAGAAATCAGTGTCAAACACACACACACACACACACGTGCACATGCACACAGAGATACCGCACACACTACCAGTCTAAAGATGTGGATCAGTAGATGTTTCGTTTTTAGAAAAAGCTTCTTCTGCTCACCAAGGCTGCATTTATTTGATTAAAAAAAAAATTGTGTTAAATATGACCATTTAAAATAACTTTTCTATGTGAATATATAGTAAAGTGTAATTTATTCCTGTGATCAAAGCTGAATTTTCAGCATCATTACTCCAGTCTTCAGTGTCACATGATCCTTCAGAAATCACTCTAATATGAGGATCTGATGCTCAGGAAACATAATCAGTTGAAAACAGTTGCTTTCATGAATAGAAAGTACAAAACAGCAACATTTATTAGAAATAGCTTTATCTTTTAAGTGAAGTGAAGACTGGGGTAATGATGCTGAAAATTCAGCTTTGATCACAGGAATAAATTACACTTTACTGTATATTCACATAGAAAATAACTGATTTAAATAGTAATATTTCACAATATTACTGTTTTTTTTTTTTTTTTTTAATCAAATAAATGCAGCAGAAGAGACTTCTTTTTAAAAACATTTAAAATCTCCAAAACCTTTGACTGGTAGTGTAACCTAATCTCAAATGTTTGATCGTCATAAAATGTAACTTAAGGCATGAAAATATTACGATATTATAAGCATTAACATCATAATTTTCTGTAAAGCTGCTTTGAAACAATGTGTATTTATTGTGAAAAGTGGGATAAAAATAAATTTGACTTGACAAATTACCAGATTTTCTGGAAAATAAGGCGCACCGTGTCAAAATTGAATTGTTGAGAGAGAAAAAAAAACATTGCATAAGTCATATTTTATTACTACTTTCAGAAATTATGTAAAATATCGGTAAAAACAAAACGTTTACAAATATTAAACTACGGAAGCTTGTTTCCGCCACAGAATAAAATATTTTAAAAGATAATTGCGACTTTTTCATCTCACAATTGTGAGTTTATTTCTTAGACTTGCGCGTTATAATGTCAGAATTGCGTTATATAAAGTCGCAATTGTGAGTCACAATTATCTTTTTAAATGTTTTATCATTCGGCAGAAACATGCTTTCTTATTAAACAGTTTAGTTCCCATCACTACAGGAAAAAACAAAACTAAATATTTAGAACAGAACAGGAATGAAAAACATACAAGTATAAATGCCATTCACTATAAACGACACTATAAATGCCAAGCCAAAGCAAAACTAAAATGCATTCTGCAAATTTTGCTGCTAATTTGAAAT